>NC_087182.1:18264880-18337380 GCF_035594125.1 Scylla paramamosain
CACACACACACACACACAAGCACAGATACGATAACGCCTTCCTACAAACACATATATGTACGATAATTTATAATCAAAACGTACGATTCTAACCGAGACCTTGAAACTGATATACGTAAAGAGGTTTGCATCACAAGGCCACTAGATTGGAACGTATAAAGGTAAAAAAATGTTGCCTACCAGCTGTTCCGGACACTAATTAGCTCACACGCGCGGTTCCAGGTGAAATACGCCTCTATACAGGTGATAATGAGTGTAATTAAATGCCAGCCTGGCCTCGTGCAATTTAATGTTTGTTGTGCGTTTTACCGTAAGTTATTTGTTTATTTGTTTTTGTTTTTTTTTATTTATTTTTTTATATGACTCGTCTATCTTTTTGTTTGTTTGTTATTTATTGATTTTTTTTTCGTTTTTTGTTTGCTTTTTCTGTCTACTCTATTTTGCTGCTATAAGTTATTTTTTTCTTTTTTCTTTCTTTCTTCTTTCACTTCTCAAATGGTCGCTTTATTTATTCTTTTATATTTTGTTTCTTTGTTTTTCATTTTTTTTTGTCTGTTTCCTTCTTCCTCTATTACTTCTTTCTTCTTTTCTGCCTTTTTTTTCTTCTTTCATCTTCTCAACTGGTTTTATTTTTTTCATTTTCTGTTTTTTTTTCTTTCTCTCCTAGTTTCTTTTTCTTTTCTTTTTCTTTTTTCTTTTCTTCTCGTCATTGTTATTTCTCTTCGTCTCCTTCCATCACATGACCTCGTTCTTCCGGCTCCACAACATTCAAATATTCAGATTTATTACTACTACTTCTACTACTACTACTACTACTACTACTACTACTACTACTTTTCCTTCTTTTTTTCTTCTTCTCCTTTTTCTTCTAGGAATAACACGAGCGAACCATTTATTATAACCAGGTTTCTGCAGTTCGCCCTTGACGGATATCAATAAATTTAAATATTATTATTACGCAAATTTCTCTCTCTCTCTCTCTCTCTCTCTCTCTCTCTCTCTCTCTCTCTCTCTCTCTCTCTCTCTCTCTCTCTCTTTTTCTTTGTTCTACTCGTCATTTCTTACGCCACTGCCATCTAACGGGGAGATGTCACGCTGCTAAACATTGGTGTCACATCACGCAGAGGTGAGCCGAGCCAACTGTACGAGTATTTGAGGCGTATTAGGTTAGGTCAGGCTGTGTTACTGTTTATCTCTATGTATGTATGTATGTATGTATGTATGTATGTATGTATGTATGTGTCTATTTTTATTTGTCAATTTATCTGCGGGTTTTCTACTTATTTATGTATCTATTCATCTATGTATCTATTTAAAAGCATCTACCTATCAATCTGTCTGTTCTATCTATCTATCTATCTATCTATCTATCTATCTATCTATCTTACCTTACTTAACCTAACCTTACATTACCTTACCTTACCATACGTTACCCTACCTTACCTAAACCAATCTAGCCCAACCTGACTTCACCCCAATACGATCAGGTTTCATTTAATAGAGCAATAGCTGTGCTAATCCATTACAGATATGGCGTCTCCTCCTCGAATATTGGGAAGTCGATCCTAGATGGCGCTGTGGTTAATTGGGTCAATGGTTAAGGCAGTTCGTAAAATATTGAAAGGTTGTACACTTGCCACGGGTGAGAAAGAAAAAAAAGTATTGATGGAGAGAGAGAGAGAGAGAGAGAGAGAGAGAGAGAGAGAGAGAGAGAGAGAGAGAGAGAGAGAGAGAGAGAGAGACTGGCTGTCTGGCTGGCTGAATGCTTGAATGAGTGAATGAATGAATAACAGATTAATTATCTCACAAACTAGCTAACAGAATTACCTATCTAACTAAATGTTTGGCTAACTAACTAATTTATTATCTATCTTACTAACTAACCAACTAACTAACTAACTAACTAACTAACTGACTGATTGACTGACTGACTGACTAAGTGAGTAAATAAATATATAAATAAATAATAAATAAATACATAAAAGTAAACAAACAAACAAACCACGGTTGAGTGAACAGAAGTTTGTCTGTATTTCAACTGTGTGTGTGTGTGTGTGTGTGTGTGTGTGTGTGTGTGTGTGTGTGTGTGTGTGTTCTAGTTATCACAAACAGAATTATAGTGGGAACGATGAAAGAATAAAAGACAATGTATAAATTAACGAATACATTTTTTTGTTCTTATGATAGAAAAAAAAGAACAAATGAAATTACAAGCTTCAAAAAAAAAACACTTATCGGAAATTACTCTCTCTCTCTCTCTCTCTCTCTCTCTCTCTCTCTCTCTCTCTCTCTCTCTCTCTCTCTCTCTCTGGCATGTCACTGGATCATAAAATAAAGCGAAACAAAAACAAACACAGACAGGCAAACAAACAAGCAGACTGGCGCATTCCAAACCAATCATTACCAGGCGAGGCGAAGGAAAGGGAAGCAGGAAAAATGATAATAGAGGGAAAACAAAGAGCTGAATAAAATGAGTTGAAATGAATGAAGGAAAAATGTAGGAAATTAAATAAAAATCATGAAATAGGCGATAAAAAGGCGAATAATAAATAAACAAATAAAAGGAAGAGAAATATGAATAAAGAAAACTGATACAAACTGAACAAAAAAAAAAGGAGAAAAATTAAGAGAAAACGAATATTAATGAAAAGGACACAAGAAGAGATAGGAAATTAAGGAAAATGGGGAAACATATGAAAGGAGAAAGGAACAAACGAAGAGATGAAGAAGAAAAATTTAAATAAAATAAGAAAAAAGGGGAAAAAAGAACAAAAACCTGAAAGAAAAGAATAAAAGGAAGAAGAAGGAAAGGGAATTAAAATGGAAAGAGAGAAAATTGAGTTATATTTTGTTGTTTGTTTGTTTCCTTTCTAGTGGCACAGATCCAGAGAGAGAGAGAGAGAGAGAGAGAGAGAGAGAGAGAGAGAGAGAGAGAGAGAGAGAGAGAGAGAGAGAGAGAGAGAGAGAGAGAGAGAGCCAAACTTTTCGAGAGGCTTTTAATTCCTAACTTTTATGTAGTTTTTGCTAATTACTTCAACTACTTATTCATTTCTTCATCCATTAACAGATTTCAGTCCTTTACTTTTGATACACACACAACAACAACAACAACAACAACAACAACAACAACAACAACAACAACAACAACAACAACAATAATAATAACAGAAGGGCTTGTTTTTCTCTATATATGGTCATGTTTGTTCCCTGAAGCCTTTATGGATATTCGTTAGTGCGCTTGTTCTCTCTCTCTCTCTCTCTCTCTCTCTCTCTCTCTCTCTCTCTCTCTCTCTCTCTCTCTCTCTCTCTCTCTCTCTCTCTCTCTCTCTCTCTCTCTCTCTCTCTCTCTCTCTCTCTCTCTCTCTCTCTCTCTCTCTCTCTCTATTTGGGGTGTGGCAGGAAGAGTAGAGCAAGAAGGAGGAGGAGGAGGAATCAACACAAGCAGAAAGGGAGAGTGAAGAGGAGGAGGAGGAGGAGGAGGAGGAGGAGGAGGAGGAGGAGGAGGAGGAGGAGAAGGAGGGGGAAAAGTTGGAGGAGGAAGGGGAAGAGGAGGGGGAGTCACTAGAAACAGGAAAGAAGAGGAGAGAAGGAGGAGGAGGAGGAGGAGGAGAATCCAGAACCAGAAAGGAAGGAGAAGGAGGAGGAGGAGGAGGAGGTGGAAGAGGAGGAGGAGGAGGAAGTCGCCAGAAGCATAAAGAGAGGAGGAGGCAGAGGAGAAGGAGGGGGAGGAGGAGGAAGAGGAGGAGGAGGAGAACGGGGAAGGGTGTTGCTAAAAAAAAAAAAAAGGAGGAGCAGTAACAGGAAGAGGAGGAGGAGGAGGAGGAGGAGGAGGAAGAGGAGGAAGGGGGAAGGGGGACAAAGAGAACGGGAGTCGCCAGTTAGTCCTGGAACACCACCACCACCACCACCACCGCCAGCAGGTTTCTGGGTCAGGCTGTCAAGGCCACGGCGCCGAGTCTAGACCAACCAATACTCTTGTTGCCCCGGACCTGAGCCACCCCAGTTCGACGACCACAGCGCGCGTCCCTCACCTTGCCTCGCTGGTTCCCTCACCTTGCCATCCTCACTGCATAGTCCCTATTCTGAGACGCCTTGCTCTCTCCCCACGGCTGTTTTCAAAGGCCGCAGATTTGGTCCGTTCTGAAATGCTCTGCTCTTTCACCGCAAGTGTTTTCAAAAGCCGCAGAGATGACTTACCGGGTTCCCAAGGATGTTATGTTGTTAATAATGTAGAAATCTCGTTAATATATCACTAGAATCATAAAAATTGACCTAAAAACCCGTGTAACTTTATCTAGACCTTTTGAAAGCAGTGCAGGTGCGGCGCAGAGGTGTTTCTGAATATAGCTAATTATTTTCTGAAACGGTCTGCTTCCCACCACGGCTGTTTTCAAAGGCCGCAGGTGGGACTTGCCGGGTTCCCAAAGGTGTTTTTGGTGTTAATAGTGTTGTAATGTTGTTAATCTGTCACTAAAAACGTTAAGAAATATCCTTCAAAATCCGTGTAATTTCAACTAGAGCCTTTTGAAGCAGTGGAAATGCTATTTGGTTGGTATTCTGAAACGCTCTGCTCTCTCTCTCTCTCTCTCTCTCTCTCTCTCTCTCTCTCTCTCTCTCTCTCTCTCTCTCTCTCTCCACGAGTGTTCTCAGAGAGCAGAGATGTTTGCTTGGTTCTCCAGGGCGTTTTTGTAGTTAATAATGAATAAATGAATAAGTAAATTAAACAAAACACATTAGAAAGAAAAACAGAAGAGGATAAGAGGTTAAAACTGAATTAAATCTTATCGTATGAGTTTCAAACAAAAGATCACAGGTTGATATATGACACAAAGCATCATATAACTACGAGCATAATTAAAAAAAATAATAATAATAATAATAAACTACCTTGAATGGGGGGAAAAAAAAGAAAGGAAGAAAACGAAATAAAAATGAAAAATGTTCCCCGTCTCAGGTATTAGGTAAAAAAAATCCTCAGACTGGACACGGGACATAATGTTGGCTATGAAGGGGAGGTGAAGTCGCCAAGAAAGTAAAGCTAATGGGCCGAAAAACTCAATTGTACCAGGCAGCATCAACAAAAACGTTGTGTAAAAGGAACTTACGATTTTTTCACCTTCCAGAAATAATATGAAACGTATATGGGTCATTTTTTTTTTCGTACTTTTTATTTGTTTTTAAATCTAACTTCATGGCGTAAAACTGATTCTAGCTTTCACTTACATATAAATAAGAAGCTTCCAGAAAGATTATAAAGTGTACACAAGTCTTTTTTTGTACTTTATTTATTTTTAATCTAAATCCATGGTGTAAAACAGGTTCAGGCCTTCACTTACACGTAAACAAGTACAGAAAGACGTGAAAAACTTAAAAATTATTGAGACTTGCGAATTGTTTGGAAATGAGTCTTGTAAATGAGCTTCTCTCTTTGTTTTTTTTTTCGTTCCTTTCTTAATTCTATAAACAATTAGAGAAGGACTTGAAATACCCGCAAAAAATAATGAGAATTACGAATCGTTTGGAAATGAGTCTAGCAAATAATCTCCTCTCTTTTTCTTTTTCCTTTTTTTCTCTTTTTTCCTAATCTTACTTTCTTTTATGGAAACGGTATTTGAGAGGGATTTTTTCTTTTCTTTTTTTATCCATTTTCTCACTGACCGATCTCCCTCATACACAAAAAAGAAGAGGAAAAAGAGAGAGAGAGAGAGAGAGAGAGAGAGAGAGAGAGAGAGAGAGAGAGAGAGAGAGAGAGAGAGAGAGAGAGAGAGAGAGAGAGAAGAGAAGAGAAAATAAAGAAAAGTAGTGCAAATTCTTAAAAATAAAACTGATTCTGTATTTCACATGCACAAAGAAAAGTAAAAAAAGAGAAAAGAAGAAAATTAAAGAAAGAAAGAAAGAAAAGAAAAAAAAAGAGATAAACTGAATGAGCAAGAAGGAAACTAGGTACGTATCTTTATCCTTGAAAAACAACAGGAAAATTTACGTATCTGCTCACTTACAACGTTCTTTAAGCAGATTCCACAATTCACCTGAACAAAGACAACGTACATTCAAGAGTGAGGAATTGTTAGAAAGTTCAATTTGTTTAACTTTCAGAGACTCCTGGATACGTGTCTTCCTTTATTTTTTCTTCTTTCTTACAATTTATCGCCTTTTTATCTTTTTTTTTCTATTCATTTAATCTTTTTTTATTCTGTCTTTCTATTTTTTATATTGTTTTTACTTTTTTCTTATATTTAGTGCAGATTCGTAAATTTCATCCTCCAAGCCAGGACACGAAAGAGGAACGGAAATGATAAGGAACTCAGATTTGTTTTGTTTACAGAAAGCCTTGGAAACTTGTTCGTATCCAGCACAGGTTTGTGGAGCGGAGCAAAAACTGTTTCAAGAGCACACACACACACACACACAGAGAGAGAGAGAGAGAGAGAGAGAGAGAGAGAGAGAGAGAGAGAGAGAGAGAGAGAGAGAGAGAGAGAGAGAGAGAGAGAGAAGAAGAAGAAGAAGAAGAAGAAGAAGAAGAAGAAGAAGAAGAAGAAGAAGAAGAAGAAGAAGAAGAAGAAGAAGAAAAAGAAGAAGAAAAAGAAGACCACTACCATTACTACCATCAATAACAACAAAGAAAAGAAGAAAAAAAGAGCCTTGGAAAAAAAATAGTCGTGTTGAGAGAGCAAATCGTTTCTGAATATGGACCAGAGAGAGAGAGAGAGAGAGAGAGAGAGAGAGAGAGAGAGAGAGAGAGAGAGAGAGAGAGAGAGAGAGACGAGACGCTACGAGACGAAACGAAAGAAACGAGACAAAGAACAAGAGAAAAGAGAAGTACAGAAAGACATAAGGAATGCGCAAAATGTTAGTCTCTCTCTCAGGTTCCTCGTAAATACCTGACAGACCCGTGCCTCACAACGCCTCCTCAGCGCGGCAGGATAAAAGCAGGCACGTTAACTATGCACGTGTCTGGAAAGCCCGGTGGAAATTGTCAAAATCAACGGCCCAGCGAAACGTTTGGTTTATAACAGTGATGCAAGAGATGCGTTTGTAGTGATGATGGTTAAGTGACGTTGCTTGTGCTGGTGCAACTCGCGTGATAAACCTCTCCCTCTCTCTCTCTCTCTCTCTCTCTCTCTGGCCCAAAACGCTCTGCTCCCTAAACATGACTATTTTTCCAAGGCCGTGGATATGATTAGCAGGATTCTCAAGTGTTTCTCCTCTTAATAATGTAGAAATCTTGATAGTCTGTCACTGCGACCGCAAAAAAACACTCTTACAGTATCTTTACCAAGAGTTTTTTTGAATGTAGTAGAAGTGCGGCGCAGTGTTTCAGAATACGTTGCTCTCTTTCCTCTCTCTCTCTCTCTCTCTCTCTCTCTCTGCTAACATTTCCCTTAGATACAATGCTCCGAATGTTAAAAAAAAATAAATAAATAGCAGGAAAAGCGTAATTAAATCTGAAGTCTTCGCTTATCAGGCACAGAACAAAGGAATGAGAGAGAAGCTTTTCGTTATAACTTGAACAAACAGAACCTTCCCTCCCTTCCTCCCTTTGCCCTTTTGTTCAACCATTACACCGTGTTTTTCTTTCTTCTCTGTGATTAATTAATTATTCGATCCACACAGCAAGTAAGAGAATAACATTGACACGTGTACAAGTTATCGTAGTGCCTCGTAAAGATGTTTATTTTTGATAGATTTCGAGGGTGTTTTTATGATTGTAGTGGAGATAAGGGGGTTTTTCAAGGGGGTTTTCATGATTCCGCTGGAGTTAAGGAGGTTTTCAATGGAGTTTTCAGGATTCCAGCGGAGTTAAGAGAGTTTTCAAGAGTGTTTTCAGGATTCCAGCTGAGTTCAAAGGGTTTTCAAGGGTGTTTTCATGATTCTAGTGAAGATAAAGTGGCTTTCAATGGTGTTTTCATGATTCTAGTGGAGATAAAGGGTTTTTCAAGGGTGTTTTCATGATTCTAGTGGAGATAAAGGGGTTTTCAAGGGTGTTTTCATGATTGTAGTGGAGATAAAGGGTTTTTCAAGGGTGTTTTCATGATATTAGTGAAAATAAAGTGGCTTTCAATGGTGTTTTCATGATTCTAGTGGAGATAAAGGGGTTTCCTAGGGTGTTTTCATGATATTAGTGAAAATAACGTGGCTTTCAATGGTGTTTTCATGATTCTAGTGGAGATAAAGGGGTTTTCAAGGGTGTTTCCATGATATTAGTGAAAATAAAGTGGCTTTCAAGCGTGTTTTCATGATTCTAGTGGAGATAAAGGGGTTTTCAAGGGTGTTTTCATGATATTAGTGAAGATAAAGTGGCTTTCAATGGTGTTTTCATGATTCTAGTGGAGATAAAGGGGTTTCCAAGGGTGTTTTCATGATTTTAGTGAAGGTATAGGGGTTTTCAAGGGTGTTTTTATGATATTAGTGGATTTAAGGAGGTTTTCGATTCTGGCTTCGATTATGTATAACCAATTGGAAAAAAAAATACCTCTAAAAACCTGTATAATAATATCTGAAGCCTCTGAAAATAATCCTTAAGAGAGGAGAAAACGATTAAGAATACGACCTGAGCAATAAAAAAAGGTAAGATAGAAAGACTTAAATCAACCATAAGCATGTTAGCTACGACAGCGCGACCAAACACGAATAAAACTAACGTAAAAAAAAAAAGAAAAGAAAATACAAAACTAGACATTACTATAATTATTGCAGAAATTCACACCAATCCTGACTTACGTACCACACAAACTTTCCCAAAGGCACGAGTTGGAATTAAATCACAAAGAGAGATTCCCAAACCCGGTAAAACAAAGATAAAATATTCCTAGTCCTCGCGGCCTTCACCCCATAACAGCGTAGCCAAAGGACAGGCTATTTATCATGGAAAGAAGGGAACTGGCAGGGGATGGACTGAATGTGGGCCAGACTCTCCACTCGGGGCTTAACGTGCGAGGTGGTGGCGCCTAAAATGGAGCAGAGCAAAGACGTGGAATAGAAAGAAGTGGAGTTACGGAGTTTCTGGAGTAAGAGCAGTAGGGGAGAGAGGAGACGCAGTAGGAGAATGAGATTTTACAGGGAAAGAAGAGGAGGTGGAGAAGATATTGGAGGATTAAGAGAGAGAGAGAGAGAGAGAGAGAGAGAGAGAGAGAGAGAGAGAGAGAGAGAGAGAGAGAGAGAGAGAGAGAGAAAGAGAGAGCAGACTTCAACGTGATGCACAAAATTTAAATAAGAAAGCGCAAAAAAATAAACAAATGAATAAAAGTAAAATAAATAAATAAATAATTGTCACATATTTATCTAAGAGCAGTCCTAATATACCTTGCTTGCAGAGAACATGCATACATACATACATACATACATATACACACACATACAAACACACATGCATACTCGCTCTTCGTCATACATACATACAAACAAATATATATACATACATACATGCACACATACATACATACACATTACATAGTACATACACAAGGGACTCGTTCTCCTTCATAATTTAGTTAGTTTACTGACGAATTAGTGCACACAGCAACACGCACGAGTAACAAAATCAAACAAATGTGTAATAAAGAAAATACCAGAAAACCGTCCATATAAAACTATCATATTATTATTTTTTTTCTGGTAAAGGACGGTACTAGAGATACGTAAAGAAGAAGAAGAAGAAGAAGAAGAAGAAGAAGAAGAAGAAGAAGAAGAAGAAGAAGAAGAAGAAGAAGAAGAAATAAAAAAAGGGACTAAGGACTCAGAGCAAAACAATTTAATGAAAACAGTAACAGGAAAATTCTTGTCAATGTAAACAACGCTTGCGTGAGAAAAAGAAGAAGACGAAGAAGAAGCAGGCGGAGGAAGAGGAGGAGGAGGAGGAGGAGGAGGAGGAGGAGGAGGAGGAGGAGGAGGAGGAGGAGGAGGAAGAGAAGAAGAAAGGAGGAAGGATAGTTGAAAGAGGGTCACTGTTTGTCTGTCAGTGATCTCTCTCTCTCTCTCTCTCTCTCTCTCTCTCTCTCTCTCTCTCTCTCTCTCTCTCTCTCTCTCTCTCTCTCTGCATAAAATAAAACTTAATGGATGATTAGGAAAAAAATGCAAGAGAGAGAGAGAGAGAGAGAGAGAGAGAGAGAGAGAGAGAGAGAGAGAGAGAGAGAGAGAGAGAGAGAGAGAGAGAGAGAGAGAGAGGCGGGGGAATGGGAAAAGGAAATGAAAATGGAGGAGAAAGGGAAATAGAGGAAATGAGGAGAGAAGGAGAAGGAGGGAGGAAGAGGAGGAAGAAATGAGAGAGAGAGAGAGAGAGAGAGAGAGAGAGAGAGAGAGAGAGAGAGAGAGAGAGAGAGAGAGAGAGAGAATTAACAACTTGAATGCAATAGTTTTCAGAATTAGGTCACTTTCTTTCTCTTCTTAACGAGACCGAATTGAATATAAATGAAAGAAGAATGAATAAAATGTAAATCAATAAAAGAAAACAAAATTATATCAACTAGCGTGTGTCTGTCTGTCTGTGTGTCTGTCTATGTGTGTGTGTGTGTGTGTGTGTCTTGTGTGTGTGTGTGTGTGTGTGTGTGTGTGTGTTAGATTAATTAAGGTCTCGAACGCTGCTTTAATTTTGTCAATCTTGTCACCTTGAGAGAGAGAGAGAGAGAGAGAGAGAGAGAGAGAGAGAGAGAGAGAGAGAGAGAGAGAGAGAGAGAGAGAGAGAGAGAGAGAGAGAGAGAGAGAGAGAGAGAGACAGCAGGAAAGGAGACGCAAATTAATGAATAAATAACCACCACCACCACCACCACCACCACCACCACCACTACTACTACTACTACTACTACAAATAAATGAGTAAAATAAAATAAAAAAAAAGAAGAGATATAAACTTTAATCGATGACCTACAAACCCACACAATGCACTTCATGAATTCCCAACCACCATTGATTCCTAACGCGTTCCCACTCAACACCCCCCAACTGGAATCACTAGCTGGGAATGGAGTGCGGGTGAGGGAGACAGGTAATAGAGATGTGGGAGGGACGGTAAGAGAGAGGACTAAGGAATGAGAAGAAGAGAAGAAGATTGAATGGGTGAGGTTTTCCTGATAACCTAATTCTTTCATCATTGCTTCGTATTTTCATAGCTAGTCTTTTTCCTACATATATATATTATTTCACTCTCTTATCTATTCTCCTTAACTATCTAGCTACGTTATTTACTTACTAGCTAATACTTCCTGATAACAAAGACAGTTCATTAACAATGTGTCTTTTAGCAGAGCACGTGTCGATGATGATGATGATGATGATGATGATGATGGTAAAACTACTGCTGTTGCTGGTGCTACTACTACACTACTACTACTACTACTACTACTACTACTACTACTACTACTACTACTACTACTACTACTATTGCTGCTGCTGGTGTTGCTGCTGCTTCCACTATTACCGACATTTGTTTTATTTCCTGCATTGTTGTGCTAGATCCCTCTCTCTCTCTCTCTCTCTCTCTCTCTCTCTCTCTCTCTCTCTCTCTCTCTCTCTGAAATTCAATCTCCTACCTCGTATAATCTCAATCCGGTTTATTATTTTTAACACACACACACACACACACACACACACACACACACACACACACACACACACACACACACACACGGACATAAATGATCAAAGAGGAAATAAAGAAAAAAAATGTCTTTGTGGGCTTCGAATCTAATGACATTTTTCATTTTACTATTTTTTTTTTTTCTTGCCACGTCTTCACTTCAAAATTAATTAAATGGCCTCGTAATGATTCGGAGTAAAATTTCGAAGGCCACCAGTGACAACAAGGGAAGGATGTCTGGGATATCCGGATTCATGAGGATGTGAGCAGATTAATCACCCTGAGGAGTGACTGCAGTGAGAAAAAGGGTGTCACGCCGTCTTGGCTTCGTGTCGGCAAACGTTTGGGCGTTGTTGCTCCTCGGCCACTTCTGACTGACTAGTGGAAGTTGTGTGGGTTTCTGAGAATGTTTGTATGATTCTGGCGACAGTCAACCAAAGCATCTCTAATACGAAAACAGTCATGAAAACCCGAATTATCATCTTAGTTGCTTTCGAAATATACATAAAAAAAAAAAAAAAATTACACAGTTGAATACAAACTCTACCAGAAATACACACTTTAAAATGTACAATAAATATAGACTTAAATATACATTAAGTCAAGAATGCGGGACTTTATCTGGGCGTTGGTATGCATATGCGTGGTGTACGACGTTATCAGGGGTTTGCGTGTCATGTGTTCCCGCGGAGAGCGAGTATGGCGCCAGACTCCGCCCCATGTCCTCGTCCTGCTGGCGGTGATGGTGGTGGTGGTGGCGGGCGTCCCTCACGACCCACACGGGGCGTATTAGTCAAACCCCAGACCCGCCACATAATCGGTTCCAATCATGCGCGGCTCCTCATTACACCCATTAACCTGCTTCAGAGGGATTTAACCCGGTCAAAGGGCTTCCACGGGAGCGAGCCAGACACTGCTGATCATGCACGGCGCCATGGGTTCCACCTTTCCTGTCTGTCTTATGTTTACCTGGCTGATGGTCTCCTTTACTGCAGGAAAGCCGGGGTGAGCCTGAATATATCAATGTAACGTCTTATCTCATCGTAGGAATAAGAATATAGAGGTTTCAGTCATATTGTTCAGGGCCGCTGTTGTGCCAAATCGATCCTGAGTCAAAATTTCTCTCGACGGGAATAATATGGACCCGGAAGCGATTTGGCACGGTGGGAGCAAAATCGCTGCCACTGTCCAAGTTGCTCCCGAGAACAATAATTATTTCGATGTAAATCAACTACAGTATGAAATTTTATTGACTATAGAATTTTATTGACAGATTATTATTGCTTCGTTGTCTGTGGAATATGTTACAACAGAAATGGAGCGAGTAAATTTCATGTGAATGTGTAAAGTCCTACCACCACGTTTTATATTAACTGTATACATTTTACGCGTTACCACCATTGTTATGGAGTTTTATTGCCAAATTACTTATGCTCATTGTCTGTGGAATATTTTATGATAGGAATGAAGCAAGTCAACAAGAGTATAGCGTGTGATAACAGAGCACCAAAACTTATCCTATATCATTGTGCGTGCTGATTACTTGTAAATAAAATTCATAATCCTTAGTAGGGGGGGAGCTCTTATGTTGCTGCCAGAATCTACTTACCCTCTGCGTCTCCATCTAGATCCAACTGCCTCATGTCTCTCTCAGTCCCATCTCTCTATATATTAAACCCCAGACAGATATCGTCCAATTCGCCTTTCATAGCTCGGAACCTTCTTGCCGCTTTACATCCACAAAAATATTCAATTGCAGACAGAAAACCATTATTTCTTTCGATTCTATGCATTATTCTTTCTGCTACGCAAAATATCTCTAGGGATGTACTGTACGTACATACGTGAAGAACAGGCAATACGTATGACAAGATCACCAGTCAGTAATAATGTAAATAAATACAGTACCAATACCACGTACTGTCGTTGTTGGAAAACATTATCAACTGATCCTGATGTGATGACTAATCAAGGATGGCCGGACGCTGTGCTGCACCCTCTTTTAGTAAGCAGCGGCATCCTTTTCCTTTCATATGGTGACGCACTAAAGGCTAAATTAGGTGCGCGTTTATAAAATGCGACGAAACAGGCACAGAAGTGACAAAAAGAAAAAAAAAAAATATATATATATATATATATATATATATATATATATATATATATATATATATATATATATATATATATATATATATATATATATATATATATATATATATATATATATATATATATATATATATATATATATATATATATATATATATATATATTCCTTTGAATGTGTCTAACTCGTTAATTGCCTCCTTATCTTAATTCACACCTAAACAGTCAAAGAAGTTAGTAAGTCTCCTTTCCTTCGCTGCTAGCTTGGCTGTTCATCTTATATTATTCCTCACTTATCCATCTGCTAGCACTTATTTATTCTTCTACTACTTTCACCTATCTATTCTCCTCTCATCAACCACTGCACATATTTATTCCTTTATTATTCCTCACCCATCCATTCTCCTCACTCTGATCAACCACTGTAATTATTTATTCCTCCACTATTCCTCACGCATCCATTCTCTTCACTCTCATCAACCAGTGCATTTACTTTTCCTCACGCATCCATTCTCCCCACTTATCAACTACTGCACGCAATAGTAACACAGTGAAGGACTAAGGGAAATCAGTTCAAAATGAGACGCCAGTTCACTCTCTAAGGTTATATTCTACATAAAATGATGACAGGTAGTATGTAGTATTATCATCAAACAAATAAAACATGTAAACACTAATAACAACAAACAAACAAATATAGTGGACATGTAGTAGTATAATAGTTGTCAAATCATCATCATACTCAAGACACGCTCAGTACTCACACTCGTTACGCAATCTTTGGGTAACACAGGGCTTGTTTACACACACAAGTATTCCACACACTGGCAGCAGGTTAGTGACGCAACACCCTCTAGTTCATTACTGTGTGTATTTCTGATCTCGGTCTTCGTGTTACAGGTGATAAGATGTCCACCAAACCTTCACATTGCATCTCTTGTAGGGAAATGAGGTTAAGGATATTGGTTTTATTAAGCCATCGCGTGGCTACTCTTCAATTTTTGTTGCTTTCTAGTTTCTTTCACTCTGCTTATTATTTTTTTTTTACTTCATTTTATTGAGTTATATTTTATTGCAATTCTCAAATCTCACATATTCTGCCCTTCATATTACTCCTTTTCTTTCATGTCATATTAAAGAATGTATATATTTTCATCCATGTTAATTACAAATTTTTTTCTTCACACACACACTGAAACAACCTCCAAGAAGCCTCTGAGGTCAATCATAAAATCTCAGTACTCAATATGTTTTTGTCATGCTTGTTAATTGAGATATACCATTTACTGCATCATCCTCAAAAAAGATTAAATATACATAGACAGCATATGCAACAGGCTTCTGACATACACCAGACAGCATCACCAGGTTATAATGCTCAACATGGGAAATAAGTAAATATTATTACGGTCATTGTATGATGCTGTATTTCATTTGCTTGGTGTCACTAAACATACTTTCATGTACTTCAGGTTATCTGCTACTAGTCTGTTTTAATCAGTCTATAGTTAACCTTCATTACTACACAATGTTTACTAAGAAATTATAATCATATATAAACAGTTTTTGCTGAAAAATTATGACAAGTTCATTCAAAACACATCAAACACTAACTGAAAATAGTTTCCATACACCATTCTTCATCAATAGCTAACTTTCATTATGTGGAAAATCATATTTAAATTAACAGGGCACTCAATGATTTACATCAATTCAGGTTACAGTGATGGTACAATCGCATCACCAATGCATCACCACACAGAGCACAGGCAGCTGACTCCTGTCAAGCATCATACACTACTGTCAGTGGATCACTTTGTCCTTGTCAAGCAATGACATGTGCATATACCAAGCTGATCCTCCACCAAGCAACTGAAGCATCTCCTGCCAGGAGATGCTTCACAAGCATCTCCTGGACAGGTGGATGCTGGATAAGGTGGACACAATGGTCACTCCATCACCATCACTAAAGAATGGTGTGTCCCGTAAGTGATCCACTACCACAATGATCTTGTCTCTACATACTCATCATCCTAAAGAGGCAAATTTTAATATTACACATCAAAACATCAAAACATAACAGCAAACAGTGTTTGCTGCTCCCATAAACTGTTCGTGTCTTTGAACAATTCCGTGCTAACTGATAAATTCCCTGCATTTCCCAGGCACTTCCCTGATGCCCCAGTCACTGCTAAGCCTACACCTCCCACTGTCCCTCCAGTGCACACCTGCTGAACCTCTGTGCACAGAGAGGTGTCAGCTCTGAGGCAGCAGCCGCACTGCTCTGACTGGCTTATATTGTTGTGAGAACACAACATATATATTACCATCACTTAAGAAGAGTTGTGAGAAGGGAAACACATTCAAAACAGAAACACTGAAGTAGTACAGTATAATAATTCAGGATTATCAGAGCAAAAAACAACCATAGCATATTAATCACTCACCACGGAAGCTGTCAAGACAGAAAACACATACAGTATATGAATAATAGTAATTCAAGGTGAGGATTCGGGGAGGATAATGAGTGTTTTGAAGGTATCAGTCTGAGTTGTCCCTGCTGCAACAGTGTTAGATCATGGAATGATGCAAAGTTCTCTGTATAAACACAGTAACTCTTTACAAGAGTGTGAAGAAAATCTTACTTTACTAAGGAAAGGTTATGGCACTTAACTCACCAATGACTCCCAAGTTTTTCCCACACTGGACAAAAGCTGGGTGAATTCTGCTTGTTCAGACACTTTAACTGACTTCCACTGGGGGAACAGTCACTTGATGTAGCCTGCAGGTGGCACTCATTGCCAGATGTGGGAAGGACTGAGTCAGGTATTGGTTACAGGAACAAAGCAGGTGTGGGTGTGAGGGAGCAAGGCAGATGTGGGTGATGGGATGAGTCAGGTGTGGGTCTGTCAGTGTGGAAAAGCACTGAGTGACAAGAAGGGAGGCACGTGGCATGAGTGTTGTGTGTGTGTGTGTGTGTGTGTGTGTGTGTGTGTGTGTGTGTGTGTGTGTGTGTGTGTGTGTGTGTGTGTGTGTGTGTGTGTGTGTGTGTGTGAGTGCAGGCACACACATGGCTGCTACTGCTTTGTGGTTTGCAGGTTTACAAGACACATGACTATGGAGATTTCTAAAAAGTAAAATATGCTTATTTCTTTAACAAAATTAATATATTCAAATTATAAAATATCTTAAACTTAACAAACCCTAAGTGCTCCTCACACAGGAGTACTGATAAACCCTACAGTACTCTAAGAGTCTCAATACTTACACTATTAACCATTCACAGGATGTACATTGTACAGTACTAAGCTTCTCTTTTTAATCCTGTGCCTTTAATATGTATATATGACTAAAAGAGGCTTTGCCTTCATCAACAATAATAACATCATGTTACAAGAATAGTTATACATCTATCATGTTCACCTGACTGACACTCCGTGTCCTGGCCAACAGGCGGCACCACTCATGACGGCGGGTGCCTTGGGTCTCATGAGTGGCTCGTCTGTCCTCACCCAACACAGCCTGGCTGCCTCGGGAACTCAGCACAAGCTGATCCTCATACACCAAACATTACTAGGACTCCTACACATAATCAAGCAGCTAACATTACACACTCATGTATATAATAACTCCAATTATATGTTTAGTATAAAATTGCACTTTCAGTGTAATTCACGTCAATGTGTTTCTGAGAAAGAAGTGGCCCATCTCCAGACTTGAGCCCAGTCAAGGTCTACACAGGGCAGCCCACACAGAGTCTCCTTCCTCAACAAACTCCTCTGCTTCTCTGTGCCCACAGGATAGTTCCTCACTTCCTGCACACTGACCACAGAGACAGAAAATAGTAAAAGGCCAACTAACAACACTAAGTTTTGTCACACCCTAAAACTCTCAGGCAACACTGTGTTGTTTCCTGTAAACTGTGACCATCATGACATCACACAAATCTTTAAGATGTTGCATGTATAAATTAGTTCACACTATGTATAGTTAAGTGAAAACTAAAAAAAAAAAAAAAATTGTGTACTACACACACAACACCAATGTCTTGTACCACCACCTACTGGCTCTCAGTTCTTGGCTCTCCAGTGACTCGCACAAAAGACAATAAATGTCAAAATGAGGGAAGAGAAACAATAATGAGTGGCCCATCGCAGATATCTCTGCCAACCTTCCCTGTCACCTGTTGGCCTACCTCCAATACTGTACACAGTTACCACACAGTGAGTCTCAAACACACTAATACTGTTTGTCACCTTCATGATGCACACTGAAGCCTCAGAGGACATTATGATGAATTACTGAATAACCTCAAACTGTAAACTACTTCAGTACCTAATTCTATATTTCAGAGTAATGCAGTTACATCAAGAAACACAATCCTCAACAGATGCAGTCAACTAGTAATGTAAGGCTCTGCATTCTTAAATGTCTTCACTTTTCATTTGACAGGAAAAAATAATGCATGGTCTTTATAATCTAAATTCTGAATCAACAAGAACATCAATAGATATTTTAATCCAAGTGATGTGACTCCCTAACAAGACACCTTCCTTAACAATGCTGAAGAACAGTGTGTGAGTATCTCAGGAGTTCCTATTCTAGACTTATAAGATCACTGAAAGACTTGCTGTAAGCTCAAAACATAGACATCACGCCAAGTCTTCAAGCACGCACAGCCCACCTCCGTCCTCCAGCTCTTTGCCTCAATGCAGCCTTCGTGTGATGGCAATGTTATCATATTAAATCTTGTTGAACTAATACATTCCTCTCTGTGTGTCCCACAAAGACACGTATACAGCAGTGAATATTATCAACTAAAGTGATATGGCAGGGTGCAGGACTAGAGTTTTCAGCCAGACTCCAAAGCTGTGATGTCTTATTCATAATTTTGTAGCATTTCTTTTCCCAAGGATGGTCCAAGGAGAGGTACATAATTTTGGGAGCAGTTTTCTGCCTTCCCAGGGTGCAGAAAACCCATGCGTGTTATCTTCAAATGTAGTAAAATATCATATTTATAATAGATCCCCTTTGTACTTTCCCACACTACAAATATATAGGTATTTATAAATGTACGTATATGTATTTTGTAAAGATATATAAAACACATTTGTGAGGTCCTGATTTAGATGCTCTAAATGTTTGAGGTAATACCACTGTACTATTAAGGACTGACTTACTACTATTCCCTATACACAAACATACACACTCATGCATACATGAATACACTCAAACAAGCCCTTAAATGCTATATGATGAATTACATTTAAACATGATTCGAACATGTTACTAGATGCCTCAAGAATGTAATGTCACCACATCTGTTCAATTTGTCACAGATGGAGTTGTGAGGGAGGTGAAAGCAATGCTGGAACAGTGGTGTGTAATGGAGCTGAATACAATGTTGTTTGCAGGTGACACTGTGCTCACTGCAGAAAACAAAAAAGAGGAATTGGTCAGACTTTAACACTGCTTCTCATTGACAGAAGTGAAAAGTTAATATCACAAAAACATTACAAGATGATCTTTGAGAAAGAAACGTGTGATGAAAATTAATTCGGAACTCCATATGCAGTAGAATGAGGGAAGAATGTAAGAGATGCAAAGTCAAACTGAATGGACAAATAATAATAAAAAAAGGTGGATTAATTAAACATCTTATTCTGATCTTGTCTAAACAAGAAGAAAAGAGGGAGAAATCTGAGACAGCAGCGCAAGGGAGGGGTGTGGAAAGAAGAGTTATACAGTAAATACAAAAATAAAAGGGTACTGCAGGGCAACACAACAGTGCCAACAATGATGTTTACAAGTGGGATGTAGACTCAGGTAGTGGAGACATTATTTTAAAGTTAGAAGTGCTTGTGGTGTGAATACGATTGACTGGATTACTAGATGCCTCAGTAAAGCAAGCAGCAATGCACCACAGTGTCACCAGACCAAACACAGCAGTGGAGTGGGAGGCAAATCTGCTACAGCCAAGGGATCCTGTACAAGACCAAAGGCTTCAATTGTACTGTATTGTAACACTGGCAAAGGCAAATGCTAAGGATGGGAAGTCAAAATTCTACATTATTTTTGAGGACACGACATCCTCACACTTTTGGACATGGTTCTGTCACACTACAGATATGGCCGTCAGTCTTTGCATGTGGCTATTCAACCCCTTATCCTTGCTTGTTCCTGTCTGGCTTGCACGGCACATCACTGCCGGCAACACCCAGCGAGCCATCAGCACGAGCGGCCCATCAGACCAGCCTGCATGCACACTACAGAACTTTCCTTGGTTCACCACATTCACCACATCAGAGCCAGCCAGTCACAGCTTCCCAGTGAGCAGGATCAGAAAGGAACAAAGTATGGTGACCTGCCGGCAACATCTTGTGACATGCAAGATGTGCCGGTGTAAACATGAGCCTTGCGTCCAGGTGTGTGGAGACAACTGACCGCACTGGGGTGGGTCGTGTCTTATATAACTGCTCTGAACAGAATACAAACTCTAACATTCCATTAATGCTCAAACCTACCAACATTTGGCCTAATTTTCATAAACTGTATTTAGTATGCATGTGTCAAAGACACACTTGCATGGACATACATGCATGCACACATCAAGTATAGTATACACATACACAAACATGCACACCCTCCTAACCATTTCTCCATGAAGCACACCAATACTAAGACTGCCTAACAGTGTACCTTGTTAGTCTCTTCATCAAGCTGCGACATGGAAACACAAACCCAATCTCCGATACATCAACACAAATCCAAACACCAAGTAAAGGAACAGTGAGAGAGTGTTGATAATGAACATACAGTAGTGCGCATACACTTACCAGTAATATCTAACAAAAACATACAGATAAAACTCTGTATTACAAAAACCTGCCTGTTTAATGTACAAATAAATATATATTCTGCATTAAGCATGTCAGTCAAATTGCTCTTGTCCCTTTCACACACACACACACACACACACACACTCAGTCACTTTCAGTATAATGCACAGTGTCGGTAAGGATGCTTGCTAAGTATGGATAACATGACTATTCAACACACATGTATGGATGATTTGAAAGGCCTGAGGGAGGTGCTGGGGGTTGGTGAGCAATACTGTGGTGATCCGGTACTAACATATCCTTGCTGACTCCCACACACACACACACACACACACACACACACACACACACACACACCAATTCAAGATCCTGTTTGTTCCTATGTTTTCTCCTTCACCTCTAGTTAATCTTAATCTATTCATCAGTCTGCTACTCTGACCACTTTTAAGATTCTCTATGGTATAATTTTGATGGATAATTTTTTTCTCTTAATAGTTTTTCCACATATTCTGTTTCTATGATTGTACCTTAAACAACACACCACACACAATATTAAACTCATACATGTAACATTCTTATCATTTAACTTTTCTTTTATCCAGCACAACTGTACTCTCTAATTAGAAAGACTAGTAATAATAACTACTGCTTTCTAAATTCCTAGTACCTGTCTCAGTAAAATAAGCTGCATATGTCAATAGCCGTGTGTTACAGTTTCCTTTCTGACGCGCTATGACAAAACATTGACACCACACTTGTCATGAATGAGATCTGCTCTGCTTTTCTTTCTACCTACACCCAAGCAACTCTACTTCAAAACTGGGTGGCTCCTAGGAACATGATGAATTAGTCCATTTCAACTCTAAATTGTGTGAAATTAGATACTTTTAGACCGAGAATTTTTTTGCAGATGCAACACACAGGTCACTGATTTAAGACAGCACCTGTGGGTCTTTGTAAAACTGTGTAATCTTTGCCTAAAATAAGAGTATATGACAGCCACAAGACTCAGAGGGTTAAGTTTCTTTGCCTTTTATAAAGATTCCGTAATCAAGAACATTCACCAGTAAACATCTTTTTCAGTCAAGTTCAAGTTTGTATCTGCAACTTAAAAGTTCTAACCACAAAGAATCTTCACTAAGTAATCTCAAAGATCTCAAAAGTACATTACTGCAGTACTTTTGGTGGCTTTCAGTGCAAGCATTACATCAACAACAGTAGTGTCACCCTTATAAACAGACTAAGTCATTTTTTGGGCAATTTAAGAAAAGAAATAAGGGAAGTTGCAAGAAGCCATCAGGCCTACACATGACAATTTGTGGATTTTTGCTTGTTTCTTTCCACCAAATCACTCACCTACTGGTATAGTTGCCTTACTCATTTCTAGTGTAAGTGGTCTAAAATATGCCTCAACTTTTTTTGTTTAAATAACTAGACAAAAGAAATCTATTTTCATTTCAACTTCCACCTAAAATAAATAAAAAAAATATAAAAAATACTTTGGCAATTTGTTTTAAGGTGACAATAAGTACATACAGAAAAAAAAATATGAAATGCAAGACACTCTTATTCATAAACTAACAGGAAATAATGAGCAACATGACACAACAATATCACGTCACTGGACCACTGGAAGATGATGAATTAGACCTGAGACAAGTAATTTCTATGGGACAGTTTAGTATTGGTAAGGTCACTGACTTGTGTCTTAACCCTTTCACTGTGATATGGAACAACTCACAGCATTAAGAGCGAGGTATGAAGTCTTTATAAACATCTACAAGAAAGAAAGGCATAAAAGAAAGGATTTTGCAATTTCTAGCTAATACAATAGAGGTGAAAGTATGAGAAGATTAAAAAGAGATATGCCAAACAGCAGTGAAAGGGTTAATATGATTTCTGAGCAAATGCAGATGAGTGTGAAATCCCCAAAGAAAGGAACAACAGAGGCATCTGATACAGCATACTTACATGGAGCATAACTAGTGCCACCCTGTATTTCTAACTTTAACATTTAACATTTCCCTCCTCCATCCCAAAGCTTCCTTCTTCATGTGTGTGTGTATGCATGTTTCTATACACAAGATCAAATGAATCTAGTCAAATATAATATCAATGTCACCTTGTATGTATTTCCTCCTTGTCTATAGTGTTACATATATTATCTCTCCTTCTTATTCTCCTTTGTCTGTATGTGTGTGTGTGTGTGTGTGTGTGTGTGTGTGTGTGTGTGTGTGTGTGTGTGTGTGTGTGTGTGTGTGTGTGTGTGTGTGTGTGTGTGTGTGTGTGTGTGTGTGTGTAAAATCAACTCCATTATTTAATATACCACTAATACATTGGTAGCAGGGTAACTGAAGGGGTGCTGACTAACAAAGAGGAGAGAGATATTGAATCTACATGACTCTTCTTACTTAATCTCGCATTATGGGAAGAGAGAGACAGATATTATGGAAAAGGACATGGATTTTACAGGATCCTTCTTCGTACCAGCACAAAAACATCAGCTCTCTTTCCCTCAAGGGACACCCAGCTGCCCAAGTACTAGTAACTATGCTGTCAACAGTGGAACATAAACTGTCCCTCTGAAAATGCAGGTGACACTGAAAACACTTTTAAAAATTGCTTGACACAGCTGCCAAAGAGTACAAGAAACTGCAGCTGGATATGACACACAACAGTAAGACACAAAGGGAAAGTTTCTGAGGAGTTAATGTGTGCTGTCAATATAAACCAGAAGAAGAAGCACCACCAATGACTAGACTGAGCTTCATGTTATTTTGATGGTGCTTAAGGCAATATATATTTATGGAGACTGCCAATTTTTCTTAACTAATGCAGTGTGAAGGAATAATTGCACCAGTTACTGAAATATCATGCACCCAATGTCATGATTTGGTTATTGACTGATAGATGAATAGATAAAGATAGATAGACAGATAGACAGATACAGATGGAAAGATAGATGGATAGATGGAAAGATATTTATTTCAACAGCTGTGTGATAAATTGATTAAAATACACTAACTTATCAATTACCAGATAAGCTCATAATGGTGAAATCTGTCTTTTTATCAATGCCAACAAACACCTGAGTGTGGAGATTTTAACACTGATAACAAGGCTACAATTAGTTCTTGTCTACTTACTCACTCCCTCATAGGTAGAGCTCAAAACTACATGAACCTTTCCGCTGTATAACAAAAACAAAACTGAAAACAACAACAATGCATAACACTATGTACCGGGCTGAATATGGCTTAGAGAAGACATCAAGCCTTGTCTCTTTGTAAAAATAAAAATTATTGTTACTATGGAAGATGCCCTCGTGAAGTTACAGCCTCTAGGACAGTGAAGAGTGATATGACGTCCTCTGGCCTGGGCATTGAGGCTGAGGTGGGTGCAATGTCAAGATGTGAAGAAGTGAGAGAAATGCACAAATATGTATATATCATGTCAGTATTCTGGTGAGGGGTGGTAGCCAAGGAAAGGCACACATAAACATCAGATAAAAGTAAGGAAAGCACTAAATGATAACGTGCACAATGCAAGTCATGTAAATTTCAACTCCAATCAAATCAACAAAATAAAAGATAATAAAAAGTAATATATATCAATAGGTAGAATAAAGTAGCATAAAAAAACAAATATGTAAATAAAAACAATCATCAACAAAATAAAAGATCACAAAAATAATAAATATATCAATTGGTAAAATAAAGTAGCAAAAAATCAGATACGTAAATAATAATAATCACATGACTCTATTATATATAAACATATGACAATATACATAAAAAAATACACCTCACTTCAATACACACATAATTTCTGTCTGATAACTCCCCAGAAATCTTCACTTGCTTCTCTGGAGGTCACAGGAACCAAGAGCTACCTTACACACACACACACACACACACACTCACACACACACACACACACACACACACACACACACACACTGAAACAACACAAATATGAGAGCAATGCCACAAGCTGCAGGGAGAGTAAGGTCAGAAGGAAGCCCTGCCAGCCTCACCACCACACCCCATGAACTCACAGCTAATCAAACAACAGAGGCAAAGAGGCAATATCTACATCATGGCTTCTGTTTTCCAGCTTGGGTCGTAAGGGTCGGGTGGATGAGGCGGCAGGTTTTCCTTATTAACTGTATTGTGAGCATTTTAGTGGCAATCAACGTACAGATGGGGAATATTCAGCTCGGTATTACTTATTCTCTGAGCGTTTACTCCAGAATTAGCTTAGTTTCAGTATATTAAATATCTTATAGAGGTGATTTTCTTGCCATGGAGCTTTCACACTGAGCAAGTACCTGGCATGCACACACATTCACTAAAACCCACACACACACACACACACACACACACACACACACACACACACACACACAGAGCTTCAATAATCAGTCACACAACATATCTCCACACGATGCAGTCTGCGCTGCCAGGTTATTGTATTACGTCCCGGCCTGGCGGTGGGTGAAGGAAAGTGGAAGAATGACGACAGCAATAAAAATCTATGAGGTGTCAAAGAGTGGCTAAAGTCACAAACTGCAAAATTTTCTAGATACATAATAATATAGATAGATATATACGTATATTTGTTTTTTTTTTCCTATTTTAAGAAAAGTCATAAATCTTTAAAGTGGTCTTACAAAGTAGTAGACAGCTATTCACTGGATGGCATTGCAGTACAAGAAAAGGATGAGAAAATCCCATACATGATTGGAAATTTGTACTCCACTACTGAAAGTCCTCAATGGGTGACGTCCCCCAGAGAGCCACAGACCCCTCCTGCAGACCACCGCATCACAGAGCACTCACCAGCCACCAGACGGCCCTGCAACGGCCAGGACTGCAATGCCTCTATGCCACAGCAGGAGAGAGGAACATGACACTGGGAGGACACAGATACAACAAAGACCTTACTGAATGGGAAGGGCAAATGTGATGTAGCTAGTGTCCTTCATGGTAAAGGCCAGGGGAGGTGAGAGAAGTCAACTGGCCCTCCCAGACCTGCATCAGCCTCTAGGAGACTCATGATGACTGCCATGGCTGCCTCGTCTGAGTCGCTTGTCCCATCTGTCTCCATGTCGCGCCCACTCACCACATCCATCAGGTCCCCCTCGTTGGACACTGCAGGGGGTGTGAGGGGGAAAGATTGAGAACTGGTGGTTATGAGGTCATGTAGCACTGCAATAATGGGTAAATGGGGGAGCTGGAAGTAATATATGAAGGGAGGGAGGGCAGGAGAGAGAGAATGAGACTGAAAATAAAGAAAGGAAAAGCAAAAATATTAATAGTAGTAGTAGTAGTAATTTACAGATATTCAATGATTCTATTTATATTATTTGTAGATATCACTTTTCTTTTTTGGGGTATCTTTTTTGGGGTATCTAACTCATAAGAACATTGGAAACAGACTACAGACAGAGTAATTTTAGTAGTGAATGAGAGAACAAATGGGAGACAAGTGAAGGAGGATGAGGAGGAGGAGGAGGAGGAGGAGGAGGAGGAGGAGGAGGAGGAGGAGGAGGAGGAGGAGGAGGAGGAGGAGGAGGAGGAGGAGGAGGAGGAGGAGGAAGTGGTGGAGGAAGAGAAAAGGAAGAGATAAATCAGAAAAATAACCTACCTAGCTGCCTGTGGTTGTTGTTGTGGTTGAAGTTGGTGGTGCGGTCAGAGGCAGGTATGGTATTGTTGGTGTGATGGTTGTTGTGGTTGTGGTGATGGTTGTTGTTGGCAGTGGTGGTGGTGGTGGTGTTGTTGAGCTGTGGCCCTCTGCTAGTGTCACTGCCGGAACAGCTGCTGGTGTTGCTGCTCAGAAGGACGTTGTTCTTGACATTACTCTGTGGGGAAGGAACAGCAGAGGTCACTTCATGTATCTTTCCTTTTAAACTGCTGTCACTCCTTAAGTCTAATAATTAAATGGTCTAGGGCAAATTTAGGTTAGAATTCTGACTTTTTTATTTCCTTGATCAAGTATTTAGTTCATATAAGTTAACCTTTACACTGCCATCACTCTAAGTCTGATAATGAAATCATCTCGGACAAGTTTATACTACAATTCTACTTGTCTGGTCTTCTCAATCATAAATAAAGTGACCTAGAGCAAGTTTTGTGTATAATTTTGATTGTTTTAGCTCTTGAGTCATAACAAAGTGACCTAGTGCAAGTTTTGGGTATAATATTGACTGTTTTAGCCCTTCAATCATAAATAGTGACCTAGTACAAGTTTAGACTAAAATATTGACTGTTTTGGGATCTTAAACATAATAAACTGATCCACTGTAAGTTTACAGCATAATTTTGATTGTTTTGGCATCTCAATCACTATTAAGTGGTCTGAAACTAATGTAGAATATAATTTTGATTGTTATTGCATCTCAATCATAATAAAATAATCTGGAACAAGTGTAGAATAAAATTTTAACTTTGGTTCCACAGGCTTAACAAAATACAGAGACAGGACCACACAACTGTAAGGCTCTGCACACTAAAACAAGGCAAACAGTCACCAGCCCCTCATCCTCACCCTATGTGCTGTCATGTCAGAGCGCAGGAGGGCAGCGAAGGAGCGGTCGGAAGCCCCAGAGCCCAGGATGCCTTCGAAGGGTGACACAGGACTGTTGGAGGCTGAGTCATTCCTGCGTTGGCTGTCCAGAACCTCGTCCGCTATCTGCCGGCCAATCTTCCCAGCGTGCATGCCTCCCCCAATGAGTCTGTTGTTGGTATTGGAGGAACCTGCGCTGCCTGGTGGTGGTGTGTCTGGAATGTCATTGGTAGCTAGTGGTTAGTGGGAAACAGAAGCTAAACTGCACTGTGTATTCAGAATCTCATTAGTAGCTTGTGATTACGAGGATATAGAATCTTAGGCCAAACTACACTGTGTATCTGGAATGTTCATCTATTACCTAAATTTCACTGTATCATAACATACTTTGGCTTCTGTCTATCTGTATGAACACAACACTCACCAGGTGAACTCAGGAATTCATTGAAGCTGTTGAAGGATTGTGACACTGCCTCATTGGCCATTGAGCTCTCCACCAGCCCTGCCTCGGACCTGCACACACAAACAATGACAATATTATAGAAGTTATGGCTCCATTTCTACACCCTCACACACAATAATAAAATAATAATGAGTATCATGGGTCAATCATTACAGCCTC
This sequence comes from Scylla paramamosain, assembly GCF_035594125.1. Taxonomy (NCBI): domain Eukaryota; kingdom Metazoa; phylum Arthropoda; class Malacostraca; order Decapoda; family Portunidae; genus Scylla; species Scylla paramamosain. The sequence goes on from NC_087182.1 coordinate 18,292,587, forward strand.
ACACACAATAATAAAATAATGAGTGTCACAACTTCATCTTTACACTGTCACACACAAGAATAAAATAATAAAGGGTGTCACAGTTCCATCTCTATAGCCTCACACACAGTAATATTGGAAGTTGTAGCTCTACCTTTACACAAAGCCAAGATGATGGAGAATGGCACGGCTTACCTTTACACCCATTACATTCATTAAAAATACATTAAAAACTGAGTCAGGTATGTTCTCAAATCCAATAAAAATGAATCTCAAAATAGGTCCAATATGAGATTTTACTGTTTATGCCAAAGACTTGGCCACTCAAGGCAGGCTGCAAGGACACACTCACGTGACAACACTGTTCTTGGAGATGATGTACTCAATGTCCTTGGTCCAGGGGTTCTTGAAGGTCCACCACACACTCTGCAGCCGCACGAAGGAGCCCTCCTTGGTACGGAACCTGTACACCTGTGGAGGGTCGATGGGACACTGATCGGGTGAGGATGTTTACTAGAATTGCAGCCAGTATATGGAGTTTGAAGGTAAATGGTGTGGTACAAGTGAAATTTCAATATGTTAACGTTAGATTTGCACATTTTGACTGTTATGAAGAAGGTAATTCTGTTGTTTTCTACCTTATAAATGTAGAATTTGCAGTTATGCATAAAAATGAAAAAAAATAAAAAAATAAAATAGGAACATAAATCACATAAAAACAAAAAAAGAAAAAAGAAAGAAAGAAACATTAAATGAAAGAAAATCGAGGCATATCATTGCTCCCCATATACAACTTGTTAATTCATGAATAGTTCACAAGCAACATGACTCACTGGTTCACTGAGGCTCACTGTACACACACTCTTGAGCCTGAGGAGTGTGTGGAGGGGTGGAGCAGAGCATACCTGTGTGTTGCAGCTCTCTGAGGACTGAAGGGTGGAGCGATGCGTCTCGGCAAGGAAGGGAATGTCGTCCTGGTGGAAGTACTCATACATGCTGGACCCTAGCAGCTCCTGAGGCAGCCACCCTAACAGTAGTGAGGCTCTGCAGGGAAAACCAATGACAATATGAATGAAATATTTCTGTCTGCCAAACACTTTCTCTGTTCTCTACGATGTATCAAGTAATACCTTTGTCTCTTTTATATTCAACCCTTGACATGGCTATGCGTGATGCAAGATGTTGGTGTTTTTGTTACTTGGAATGATGACATGAGGAAGCAAAGGAAGACAACCCAACTTACCTTTGGTCAATGAAGACGAACTTGCCATCACTGGTGTGCTTGGAAATGAAGTCAATGGACTGTGGCGGAACAGTGCGGCCAAACCTTGCAGCCTCCTGTGCCCCCGAGGCCAGGAGGGGCTGGTGCACCCTGCCCACTGCCACCTGCAGAACACACCACCACCATGACACACTGACACCCTCACACCACCTCTGCATCACCTTTACCAGCCTCTAGAACTCCTTTAGTGACAAGGGCTTAGTCTTCACCTCATCTATGTAAGCTGTCTGTCTGTTCCAGGCCATAGAATAAAAATCTTTCATCTCCAGATAAGTTAAAGTATTGGAAACCATTATGAGTGATGTGTGGACATGTCTGAGACTCATTCAGTGACTCACCAAACAGGACAGGTTACAGGATTCCGAGTCACTGCCTGAGTCCTCCTCCAGGGGGTCCTTGGTGGGCGCCCAGGACTTGAGGTAGCCAGTAAAGTGGATCACACTGTACTTCTTATCTGGAAAACAAATGACAGGACTTAGTGTGGTCAGCTGAGGGAAGAAGGATGCACTGCCACAAACAGCAACTCAAGTACAGGTAAAATGCACTGCAAAAAAGTTACATCTGTTAGAAATGGTATGGAAAAAAAATAAATAATATAGGCTTATAGATTTTTATTTTTCCAATTAAAACATCTTCAAAGTACTCAAAAAATTTTTTCAAGTATTATTATTATTTTTTTAATGGAAATTCTGAAGTCATACATCTAGATAAAGAACAAAAATTTTATTCACAACTTGAAAATTCATAAGAAGGAGGTTAGTAATTCATGACTGACCAACAGTACATGGATTAAAATGTTGAGAGGCAGGGTTTGTTTGTCAGGGTTGGGGAGTGTGCCAGTGCCAGACCCTGCCAGTGCCTCACCTGAGCTCTGTGACTTGGACTTCTTCTTGGGGCAGCCCGTGGAGGAGTCCGCCTCTTCCTTCAGTACTGGCGCTGACTTGCACCTCATGCGGCAGAAGAATGCCCGCCGTGATCCCGGGCACAGCTTGGTGAGGCCCTGGGGCACGTCTGTCTTCACCGGCAGGAGTGCTGACAACACAGGCAGAGAACAGTTGTTTGTGTTGTAAGATGGTGGCCATACAATATAGTTTTGACCAATCAGTAAGAATCAGTAAGAGGGACACTGGTCTAACATAACAAAAAAGAAAGGAAAATAAAAAAGACCCACTGAGGTGACAATCCATAAGGAAAAAGCCTAAAGGATTATCCAAAATTGGAGGATAAGTGTCTTGAAACCTTGAAGGGTGACCATGATTGGGTTCTACAGAGCAGTCACTGACTGCCTCACAAGAGGACACCTTGGGAACTTACTGGGATGATAGTGACCACAGCAAGAACTGAGGATTTTACTTTTGAGTTGTAAGAAAACATGATTCAATCTTGTGGGTGAAACAACTTACTTTTGGCATCAACAAGCCTCTCCCTGCGGCTGATGTCTGAGCAGGACAGCTGCTCCTTCACCTTGGTCAAGTCTTTGGGGTGCAGGATGTCAAACCAGCTCGTCCCCAGCAGCTCTCCCTGACACACAAACACACACACACACACACTGGTTATCATTATACTCTCAGGTAGTTTTGAAGTAATTGCATACTCATTCCCTTATCATTTATACCATCCTCAGTCTTGTATAAATGTTACATATATTGATCTCAAAATATTGAAAATAGAATGAATCAAGAGACTATAACTAATCTTTTATAAGCTTTTACTCACAAATGTTTCCTAAAGATTATCATTCATTCATAAACAAGTGAGGTGTGCAAGAGAGCCTACCTGAGTGTAGTGAAGTGTCTGGTAGACAGACTCGGACACATAGAGGATCCTGCCGCGGTCACACCCCACCACAAAGAGGAACCCATCAGCGGCCTGAAGAGGCTGTGGTTAATTGCGTACACCTCTGTGTTAGTTGTCATGGCACATGCTTGTGACGCCTCACCACCTTGCACTGATATCAACACCCAACACTTTGTACACCAAACCCTCAACATTCTCAATGGCATAAGGTGGTTTTGACATCTAAAAGTTTGCATTTTATGATGGATGTTAAAAATAGCATAAGTAATAAATATTTTATAACTTTACATAAACAAACACAAAAAAATTATGGGTCATAATACTTAACAAACTGATAAATTAAAATAACTGAAAGATAAATGGAAAATTATTAGAGAGAGAGAGAGAGAGAGAGAGAGAGAGAGAGAGAGAGAGAGAGAGAGAGAGAGAGAGAGAGAGAGAGAGAGAGAGAGAGAGAGAGAGAGAAACAATTTTGCTTAAACATATAACAAATACAAGTAACTAATTGAAACTGTGAAGCTGGATGATAGATAAAAATAATAAACAAAAACTGCTTGTTAGAAAAAATATGGTTTTATTAGTATAGACATAACACTTTCGGAATAATAACCAACAAATGGAAGCCATACAAGAGTCCATTAATCCTCCATAAACCTGAACAAGATAAGCTGAACCAGATAAGCCGACACCTTCTATTTTTTTTAATATTAGAGGAATATTGGCAAAGGGCTACAAAAAAAGGTCCACTGAAGGTGCCAAAAGGATTATAAAAAATTAAAGAAGTGTATTAAAACAGCCATCTTGAAAGCTGACCTACAGTAAGTAAGCTTGAACAATAAACACAGAGAGGTCACAAGACACTTATTTTGGATGACCCTTTTTGACCTTACTTTTGGGAATGGCACTGCAGTGGGCCTCTTTTTCCCATTTCTTTGTTGCCCCTGGTGTTAGGAATTGGTAGGCCAGGTAGTACTATCCTATTATAACATTTTATTCTATTTTTTTTTTTTTATTCTTATTATTAGAGAGGAAAATTAAAAAAAAGAGGTGTGGTCTTGAGGTAAAAACTATCACTGTCATGTCACTTATCTGAAGGCAGCTCCTGATTTCCTGCCTTTCCTTATCCTTAGTTCTCCCTCTTACATCAATAAGTAAATAAATAAGTAAAAAAATACAAGTATACCTGGAGGATCAGATTCTTGAGCTCGTCGTCAGAGAGGAAGGCCGGCTTGTAGTGCCCTTCGGTGTAGGAGTTGAGGGAGCCACGCAGCATCTTCATGTGCTGCACCGCCATCCGCAGCACTGTCAACTTGTCCAGCTTGCGGGAGGTGCACACAGGGATGATGCTGCTCAGCTCCATGATGTACGTGTTCATCTTGTCCCGCCGCCTCTTCTCAATCTCACTGTGGTTCTGCCTCTTGCTCCACTCCCCAGATGTACGAGGGATCTTGATGGACTCGCCCTCATCATCATTACTGTCCCTGTGCATGGGTCAAATGGAAGTGTAAGAAAATAAGGCTTTGTGTCCCTGTGCATGGGTGGAACTCAAACTTTAGAAACATAATAAAATAAGGGTTGGTGTCCCTGTCCATAGGTGGAATGGAAACATGAGAAAATAAGGGTTTACTGTGCATGGATGGAACTGAAATATCCGGAGCACAAGAAAATAAGGGTTGGTATCACTATGCATGGATGGAATGGAAATATCAGAAGCACAAGAAAATAAAAGTTGGTGTTGCTGTGCACATATGGAATGGAAACTTAAGAAGCACAAGAAAATAAAGGTTGGTGTAAGACCCACATCCTTATTTTCCATTACAGGGTTGGAGAACAAATAAGAATCAAATATATACAGGCATCATTCCCCTCTCTAATGAAATGCACTGACTCATGAAGTTGTGTGTGTGTGTGTGTGTGTGTGTGTGTGTGTGTGTGTGTGTGTGTGTGTGTGTGTGTGTGTGTGTGTGTGTGTGTGTGTGTGTGTGTGTTTGCAAGGAGCATTCATAGCTTTAAAGATAAATATGACAAACTAACCTTAAAAGACAGAACATTACAAGCATGACTCAAACCTGCAAAAATACAACTAAGGAAGGACAATTAGAAATACAACAGGTAAGAACAATTAGGTAAGAAGACCAGGAGACTCACAAGAAGGAGCCGCGGCGCTTCTTGGAGCCATTGTCGGAGGAAAAGGAGGCGATGGAGCTGCACTCAGATCGGTACTTGGGGTAGTCAAAGTTCCCCAGGCCAAACATCCTGGTGGCTGTCACCTCCTGCAGGAGAGAGAGAGAGGGAGAGGTTAGGCATGCATCAATGGCCAGAAGGATAAGATGATGGTTCTGTATACTACGAGAAAAGGAAGGATGTTTAAATGCTTCTAGAAACTTATGGGAAGATGGGAGATATGTAAAGAAAAGGAAATATCAAGATTGGAGTACAAGTTTGTGTGTGTGTTTGTGTGTTTGTGTGCTATGCAAATGCATATATTCAAGAAGGCCATGTAAAATTTTATATGTATCAATGACTTCATCCCTTCATCTGAGAATATGAAAAAGCACTAGTTTCTGTACAGCTAAATTAATACCTTGACCTGACGCTATATGCAGACACAAGCAAGTCTGGGCAGTGGTGTGGTAATGCCTGGTGGCTCTAATCCCTGAGACACTGATCTAGTTGAGTGGGAGCAGCAAAAGACTCAACTCTTAAGCCAGACATCAGATATAGATAGGCAGAGGAAACAAGTAGACAAATAAATAAATACACACAAGCAAACATACCTATGTATGTAAGTTTGTGTATGTAAGGGAGACTGTTGAGTGTAGCTACACACCAGAATATGTTTTTGTTCAAGGCTAACTGGATGGCATCAGTGTCTGGATTTCCTGTACTACCTGAGGGCTTAACACTGTAAGGCAAACAACACGTACAAGTAACTCAGATTTTTTTTTTTTCTTTTTATGTAGGAGGGGTACTGGCCAAGGACAAGAAAATTATAAGAAAAAAACTGGCCCACTGAGGTGACAGTCCCCAAGCAGAGACAAGAAACAATTGTCAAAAATTGAAGGATAAGTGTCTTAAAACCTCCCTCTTGAAAAGTTCAAATCACAGGAAAAGAGAAATACAGAAGCAGGCAGGGAGTTCCTGAATTTGAATGATTGAGAATATTGGTTAGCTCTTACATCAGAAAGGTGGACAGAATAGGGAAGAGAAAGTAGAAAGTCTTGTGCAATGAGACCACAGGAGGAGGGAAGGCATGCAGTTAGCATGGTCAGAAGGGCAATTAGTGTGAAAATAATGATAGAAGATAGCAAGAGATGCAACATTGTAGCAATGAAAGAGAGGCTAAAGACAGTCAGTTAGAGGAAAGGAGTTGATAAGATGAAAAGCTTTTGATTCCATCTTGTCTGGCAGAGTGGTATGAAAAGAACCAAACCCATACATGTGAAGCATACTCCATACATGGATGGATAAGGCCCCTGTACAGAGTTAGCAGCTGAGAGGGTGAGAAAAACTGATGGAGACGACGAAGAATGCCTAATTTAGTAGAAGCTGTTTTAGAGATGAGATGTGAAGCTTCCAGTTTAGATTATAAGTAAAGGACAAACCAAGGATGTTCAGTGCAGAAGAGGGGACCAGTTGAGTGCCATTGATAAAGAGGGGATAGCTGTCTGAAAGGTTGTGTCAAGCTGAAAGATGGAGGAATTGAGTTTCTGAGGCACTGAACAATACTAAATTTGGCATCTCCCACCCTAACACCCTGCTTTCCCACCAGGTCACCAGGCTCGCTTGTCCTGGAGAGGGGGCGGCGATAGAATACATAAGAACCAAGTAATCCGCTATTGGTAAGATTTGCCGAAATCACTCTTAACCTACTAAAACCTCACCTATTTCACTGACCCATCACAATTCTCAGCACTTCTCAACAGACTTAATAACTGGACAAGATATAGCAAACTAAAAACACAAGAAAACTATACAAACCTCAAGAAATGACCAGTCAGCAAGGATACACACGGGTCATCACATAGGACACCAGAGCACCTCTTATGACCCTCACACGCACACACACAAGCACGTCCCTTCAGAACACACACAAAAACACACCCAGAATACATTAACAGCCTAAACACATCCTAAAAGATAGTCCAGCAGCACACCTACACATGCATGAGGGCTAATAACTCCCACGCACACAGGTGACACTAGAGCGGCCTTGGCTGTCCTTCCTTCTGTACCTTGAGCTTCCCTGAGACTGAGCATAGAAGATTAAATGGATGGTTGCTTATCTATCCACAGACGGGACTGGCATAGCTCATCACATGGTAGATATAACTCGTAGGGAGACTAAGGGACAGAGCAAAACAAATCCCTCAGTCAGCTGCTCTCAGTCTCTTAAAAAGGCGGACTAAACTATCGCTTTTCAGGGGGGACTCAAGCACGTGCGTCTTGTTGTTGTGATTGATGTACGTGCCTCGTGCTGCCCCGCCACGTGCTGCACGATGACAGATGGTGGTATTTAATCTGCGGAGATGTTTTAATGTGGGTACTTTATTCTATATCTCCCAGGTCATGGTAAAGGAGGTACTGGTGAGTATTAACTGTCTTACATCCGCCAGCCACACCAACTTACGTAACATTAATGGCATTCTGCAGGTCTCATGTTTCATCATTCAAAAATTTGTGCCAAATTCCAGCAATTGAGGTCATATAAGAATAATATTTATACTGGTAATGGAACAAGTGGTTTTGCTATTGCTAAGATATCATGATTTTGAAAGACTTTGGGCTGCCATCAAAATGTCAATAATGCATAACTGAAGTCGAGTGTGTCAGCCATTCAACTCATCAGTACTTTGGATAAATTTCAAAAACTTTGTTATATACTTAGCATATATAACATAGTGTCTCCTTATTTAAAGAAAAAAATTCAGCTCGTAGTTTACAATACATTTAAGCAAAATACATGATACTGTTTACGATTGATTGACCAGAAGAGTTCCAAGATGGCGTTTTATTAGCTTCAAAACAGTCATGATGTTCTTGATCTTGATGGTACAGGTGGCACAGGATCACTCCTGAGCCAGGCCTTTGGATCGACAACTCCTGTAGAAAGGGGGAAAAAAAGAGAAACGAACAGCATCCTCTATCCTAATTGTTCATACACCTGGCACGCCACATTCTCTCCAGAAACTCTTTCACCGCCTCAATCATCCTTTCATTCTCCTCTCTACACAGTCCCAGCAACAACACTATCCATTCCTTTCCTGTCTTCTCCACTCTTTCATTCCTATCATGCCCTAACTCAGTCAGTATCACTTGCATCATCTCATTCCTGTCTCTGGCATACTTCACACACTCCAGCACCACATGTTCCACCGTCTCATCCTCTCCCATGTCACACATCTGGCACACTTTGCTGCGGGACTCAGACCACCTGTAACTCCTTGCATTCACATCCATACACTGTGCCCTCGCTCGGAAGAGAAGATCACAGCCCAGGCTTCCATCATACCACCTTTCATACCTCGGGGCCTCTTTCTCCTTGTACCATTCCAGGGTCTTCTTTCTTTCCATTTCATTCTTCCATTCATTCAGTCTCACACATTTCACTTCTTTGCCTATCTCATTCTTCCATTTTCTCACATCCCATTCGGCTCCCACTCTGCCTCCATTTTTTACCATCCATTCACGCTCATTTTGATTCCTCCCAGCCATTCTTATCGCCCACACAACTTGCAATCCATTCCTGTCTGTCATTCTCATGCATCTCTTCCTCCATTTGCTTCCACTTTCATTCCACAGGTACACATTCCTTGCTATTCTTGCATCATCCATTCTCTTAAGACTAATCTTTTACCTAAGTGTGGCTTTTGTGAGTCTTTCTCTAAGGGTGCTCCATCCCATGTCATCTCTCAAGGCTTCAACTGCTATGCACCTCGGTGCACTCAGTGCCATCCTTGCTATTCTATTCTGGCCCACTTCTAATTTATCAATTTCACTTTCATTCCATGCAATCACATCCATACCATACATTATATATGGCACAACCACACTCTTCCACACTTCTCTCATCACATCATACTTGCTCTCATCCTTGCCGCGCTTCCCAATCGAGCTACCCACTGGTTTACCATACTTATCTCTTCATTCTTTGCCTTTGCACACCCACTAGGACTCATCCACATCCCTAAGTACTTGTATTCTTGCACCTGTCTCAACTCATTCTCTCCAAGTCTCCATACCACATCTGCCGATTCACTCATATCAACTACGTCATCTGCATAAAGGAGCACACATATTTTATCATTCCCCACACTTACCCCTACATTCATTCTTCTCATCCTGGCTGCTAGCTCCTCTGTATACAGGCTAAAAAGGGTTGGTGACAATATACAGCCCTGCCTAACTCCTCTCTCACTCTTCACCCAGTCTGTTTCTATGTCTCCTAATCTGTATCTAGCTCTTGTGTCCACATACATACTTTGCACTATGTTAACTATCTTTGCACTCAATCCAATCTTTTCTAAGACTCTACCTAGCATTTCTCTGTTCACTCTATCATAAGGTTTCTCTATATCCAGAAAACCTAGGTACAATTTACCCCCATCCTTCTTTTTCTTCTCGATCATTTCATTCACCACAAACATATTGTCCTCAGCTCTCCTATCCCCACGAAAACCATTCTGTTCTTCACCCAGCACTCCAGCTCTCTCAATCCATTTACACAGTTTCTCATTCAACACTGCACTGAAAACTCTACCTATTGCATTCACTAATGCAATTGGCCTGTAGTTCTTCAGCTCATTCTTACTCTTAAATCTCCCCGTTATGCAACAGACACACTCGGCTCTCATTCCACTTTCTTGGCACTCTCTCTTCATCCCACACTCGGTTGAATAATTCAGTCATTCTGTCTATCACTACCTCCCCACCATTCTTGTATAACTCATAGGGTATATCATCTGGACCTGCTGCCTTGCCATTCTTCTGCCTTCTCACACACCTCTCCACTTCATCCCTACTGATTCTTTCATCCAGTTCATCTGCATTCTTCCTTTCCAGTGTTACACATTCTTCTCTCACACTAAACATCTCACCTACCCCACCTACTTCTTCCCAGAACCCTTTGATTGCCTCCCTGATTCCATCCTTCTCTGTTATAACTACACCCTCCACTTTTAGACTCTCCACACCAACACTGCCTGACATATTCTCACCTCTCATGAACTTGTACCATTCACGGCCAACTTCCATACCTTTCTCCCTTAAAGATTGAATCACACTCCTCTCACTCTTCACTTTAGCATTCATTATCATTCGTCTTGTCAACCGCTGCTGCTTCACATACGCTGCCCATGCATTCTGATACTCATTCTCTGCCTCATCGCTTTCATGCCTCTTTTTCCTCAGCCATCTACACTGTCTACTCATTCTCTTTCGCTCCTTCCTAGCCGCTCTGATTTCATCATTCCACCATGGTTTACATACATTCTTTCTTCTACCTACTCTCACAAACCCTATCTGGTTCTCAGCAGCACCCCTCACGTCCTCAACCAGTTTCTCATTCAGATGCTCCACGTCATGCACACTTTCGTCGTCCCAGCTTCTCTCACTCAGATCAACTTGAAAGTTCCATCAAGCACTCCATAACCAGCATGTTGTTATCAGACACAATATCAACCAAACCATCCTCATCTATCCACATATGCGACACAATTTCACGCATTCTTCCGTTCACCAACACGTAGTCAATTGCCGATTCCTGTTCTCTTGCACTCCAAGTCACACGCCCCTCAGCCAAAGTAACATTCAGATTTCCCAGCTCCGGTTCATCAACAAACTCTCCAAGCATTTCACCATTCTTGTTCACCTGTTCCCCAGTATTCCCACATGTGCATTCATGTCACCCATAACTAGCACTCTCTCCTCTCCATGCTCTCTTACAGCTTTCTTAAGTATGTCATACTTCCTCCTATTTTCCCTCTCTGCTCTTTCACCCATGACAGTCATGTACGCTATCACCAGTACCACCTTCTCTGGTCTGCCACGACCATCCATGCATTCCACTCTATAATAACTGCAAGCACATCCTCACTACTTGTACACTCCCCCACATCAATCTCCTCTACTTTCAGTCCTCTTTCTTTCTTGTAGAGTAGGGCTACGCCTCCTCCCAGTGTTTCCTGTGCCTTACGCCCCTTTCCAATCATAACATACTCGCATCCCTCCATTCATACATCATCTCTCAGGTGAGTCTCAGTGAGCCCGACTAAGTCGAACTTCCACTGCCTGAGCTCATTGCATACATCCTTAACTCTTCCAGAGCTAAATTTCTTCGACATTAGTTACATATGGCCACATATAAAGAATCTAAATCTTAATCATATAATAATGTAAAAATGCGTCATTATAGATTTATCAATAAAATACAAAGAAAGAGCATTGGAAATCAAATAAAAAGTCTTCATAGCTCGATCACTTTCTCTTGGCTGCATATGTTCACTGCACAGTATCAACTATTTCCATACTTCTTAATTGTTTTTTGTAGATATTCTTATTTGCACTTGAGTGACATAAACCGATAACAACAGCCCGGGGAAGAAAGTGCAGTAATGAAGTCGAGTGTTTGTGGTGTTGTTGACAAACAGGCGGCGGCGAGTCACCGTGGAGGGAACACTACAGCTCTCCTCTGCTATCACATCTTCCCGTGGCATCTCGAGTCCCGTGGTGTACTGGTGAAGCTCTATAAGTAAGGGAGAGTAAGAAAAAGCCGCCATGCCTGTGGAGAACCTGGAAGAGCAGGGGCTGGAGAAGAACCCCGACCTCCACCTGGCGCAGCTCAAGTTCAAGCTGACCCTCAGTGACTTCAAGAATGACCCGGCCATCAAGGAGGAGCTGGTTCAGGCCATCGAGAAGGACAGTGAGTGCTCAGTGTGCCGCCTGCTGCCCTCCTCTATGTATTATTGTTATTCATGAGGTCTGACGCATTGTTTAGGTGTCCCTTTTGCTGGATTTTTAGATTTTATGCATATCAAAAAAAAAAAAAAAAAATGTATATCTGTTTGCATTTATAGACTTACATTTGTTACAGACTTGCACTCAACACACACACAGAATAATAGCAATATTAATAATAGTAATAATGATAAATATTATTATTTGTAGTAGTATCATTATTTCTTTCTTTCTTTCTCCCCTTTGACCATCCCCAGTTTTCAAGGGGGAGAGAGAGAGAGAGAGAGAGAATATTTTCCATTAGTTAAAAAAAATCATGTTTGTTCACTTATTCCTTTTCATTGTGCGCTGCCTCTCATTATTACCTCCCTGCATGGGCTGCCCCTCATCAACCACCACACTTTATGGGGCACCTGTCACTTGCAGCACTAACACCAATCCACCACACTTCCACCAGACATGGCGCCCTTCTATGAGGAATGCTGCCGAGACCTTGGGTGGCAATTGGACTCAGGGCTGCTGGAGAGAATGAAAAAGGAGAATGAGACAGAGCTGAAGACCATGAACGAGGCCATTGATGAGGCAGAGAAGTCCATGGGTGAGACAGAGATCCGGGAGGCCAACCTGAAGAAGGCGGAGTACCTGTCCCGCATCGGAGACAAGGTAAAGCCAGTTGGATCACTTGCATGCTTGTTCAACCCTTTCACTACTGTTTGGTACATATATCTTTTATTACTAACCACTCTGAGATGTCTTTATTTGCTCTTTAGCCACCTCCAAGCTTTAAACTGGGTATAAAAATGCACAATCTCTTTATTTCAATCCCTTTCTTTCTTGTAGATGCTGATTAAGATTTTGTACGTTACTTTTTGGTGCTGCTAATTGTGTCGTGTCGCAGTGAAAGAGTTTAAGGTCTGAAGGGTGCCATGCTTGTGGAGTGTAGGCAGTGAGCAGTCTGGTTTATTTCTTGGCATCCCAGTTTGGTGAGAAAATAAAAGATGGTGTCTCTTATCATCTCTTAATTTTTTGAGTGTTGTCTTCTTTAGAGAATTATTAAATACAGGAAGAGGCATCACTTTTATAATTTCCTTGTTCATTATTATTATTATTATTATTTTTATTTTATTTTATTTATTTTTTTTACTGTTATCATCCTCAGAATTATTAAACTGTGTGATCTGGCACATTTTGTACATTTTCCACTGGTAAACATCCAAGTTAGTTGGTAACATGGGCAGTCATTGGATGAGTTACTCTCTGAAAATATTAGTAAAAATAAAGCAGATCTGTTTCATTAGGTTTGTTCTTCACTAAATTTCACTCGTGTCTCACTTTGTTCAGCATTAGCCTCAATGTTTACATCCATCTGGTTGTTGCCTCTAGTTTAGTAATACTCCAGAGCCAAGAAATGGTGTCACAAAGACTGAGTTGCTTCTTGCGTTTGTATGATGCATTTGGGACGGTGCACGTTTAGAGCAGCTCTCCTCGTGCTGTATGTGAAGCAGTGTTCTCTTTCCGGCCGGCAGGAGGAGGCAATCAAAGCATTTGCCAAGACCTACGACAAGACAGTCTCCCTCGGCCAGCGCCTCGACCTTGTCTTCCACAACATCCGTCTTGGCCTCTTCTACCTTGACCACTCGCTCATCACACGCAACCTGGAGAAGGCTAAAAGGTGGGCAGCATTTCCTTAGGGTTGCTTCAGTCTTGTCTGTCATGTTATTTTACTATTACTCTTTTATTCTTCTCCTCAGCATCAGTTTTGTATTTCATAATGCTTCTGATGTGTTAAGTTTCATATTCCTCTCAGTTTGAAAAATACAGATTGTGCTTTTCACATTTCTAGACTCCTTTTCATCATCATTTTGTTCACCAATTGGCCAAATTGTTTTGTCTGGCCTTTATATAAACCTAGATTTTTCACATCTCTCACCACAGTCTCATTGAGGAAGGAGGAGACTGGGACCGCCGCAACAGACTCAAGGTGTATGAAGGAGTGTACTGCATGGCCATTCGGGACTTCAAGAAGGCAGCCAACCTCTTCCTGGACACCATCAGCACCTTCACTTCCTATGAGCTGATGGACTACACCAGGTGGGCCACACAGCACCTGTGCACCTGCCTCAGTGGTCTGCTTTGCTGGTGTTTCCCTCTTTATTGTGGCCATGGCTTAATTTGTGGCTCCAAAATATTAGTTAATCAGACAGTTCCCCTTTCATTATGTAGAAGCTCACAAGAAACTAATAAAATTATCTTAGGGATAGTCAAAATAGAAAGCTTCCTGTATTTCTTAAAAATTCCATTGATTTTTTAGTAAATTTGCCTCAACATAATAAATACAGCTAGAATAAAAAGCTCCTCATGCATTGAAATAACACAGTAAATGTAGTTAGAATAAAACTCATTATGCTGCCAAAATAAGAAAACTGTGCCATGAAGTGTAGTTACATAATGGAGACATCAAGGTATTTACTACTTGCTTTGTGTTGGCAGGTTTGTGGGATACACAGTGCTGGTGTGCATGATTGCTCTGCCTCGGAATGACCTGCGCACCAAGGTGGTCAAGGGGTCAGAGATCCAGGAGGTGCTGCACTCCTCCCAGGACCTGAAGACTTACCTCCTCTCCCTGTATGAATGCCAGTACCAGACCTTCTTCCAAAAGCTGGGTGAGTGGTGCTACATTTTCTTCCCTCTCTCTCTCTAATGTGCAAATTTAAGTCACCTGTCTTTTAACTAACCTCAATAGACACTTTATAGGTCAGTCATCTCTGCTCCTCTGAGCCTCATGATATTATGTGTTTGTTACTTTATCAGCCTGGGTGGAGAATGAGCTGCAGCACGACCGTCTGCTAGCACCTCACTACCGGTACTACGTGAGGGAGATGAGGATCCTGGCCTACACACAGCTGCTGGAGTCCTATCGCTCACTCACCCTACAGTACATGGCCACAGCCTTCGGAGTCTCCACAGAATTCATCGATAGGTGGGAAATTGTTACTACTTGTGCGATTATTTATGTTTTACTCTTGTCACTCAAGTGGATATAGTTTGTAACAAAGTCTGTACATCCTCCTCTTTGTGTTTTTCAGGGAGTTGTCACGATACATTGCTGCTGGCCGCCTACATTGCAAGATAGACAAGGTTGGAGGCATCGTGGAGACCAACCGACCAGACTCCAAGAACTGGCAGTACCAAGCGGTCATCAAGCACGGAGACATCTTGCTCAACCGAGTACAGAAGTTGTCTAGAGTCATTAATATCTAGCTCCACTCGGTGTTTTCTATACTTCACCAACACACTTTGTTGTACTTTAGGATCATTTGAGGAGAATGTCTATACAGCAATTTTGAGATTGGGTTTTGTCCTCTCACCTTTGAAGGATGCAACTTAATCGTTATTTATGAATGTGACAAACTAGGACGTTAATAAATTTCTTGTATATGTTTGTCTCTTATTGCCTACAAGGTTTCAAACACCAAGGAACCCAGGATTACCCACCCATACTGTACTCATACTAATAGGAAATACACCAATCAATACACAATTTATGAAAGACTACATCAAAGACACTCACATTGCATAAAATAAAAGATGAAGGAAACTGGCATTACACATTTCACCAAAATGCATATGTGAAAAAGTGACAACTCAAAACCTGCAGGACAACCTCAAATGTGAAAACTTTTGCTGTGGTAATATATGTACTTAAAGCTGCCCAGGCTTGCTTGCATCAGCTGCACATGCACAGCTGTTTGCAAGTCAGTACTTTAACTGGATGCATCAAGCTGGCCACACAGTTTGCAGATGGATCATGTTTCCTCCTCCAACCTCTCCCCACAAATCCATATCTGATGAATTCATGAAAGGCTGGACTAAGACTACACTTGAGAATTATGTAGTGTAACAAAGTACCAAAATCGGTATAATCTATTTATTTACACAATGTGAACTGGTCAGATGGTAATAACATCTATGACATTTTTTATAATCAAGTTATAAGAAAAACAATCACCTAAATAAAGTGTCTTCTAATGCAGTGTTCCTTGGGTTATTCAATGGAACTAAACACTTCAACAGTTTTAGATATTAAATATACTTGTCATCTAGTCCTCATGGAAAAGCAATATATTTTCAAAAAGCAATGTTCTTTCAGCTATTTGATGAACATTTGACACCTCAAAAACCTTTAAAACATAACTATGATCTACTGGAAAACAAGATCACTATACCACTGTTTAATGTTACCTATATTGCATTATGCAGCAACATCTTTATTTCCAACCACAAATCAATGCAAAGAATGCATTCTTAATCTCAATACTATTTCAAACAAAACTAAAAAATATTACAGTGCACCACAGCAATACAGTATATCATAAGGTATTAGTACTTGCAGTAATCACATCTTATTTCATCACTACATTTTTTCCAAACTTCTAACTTGTTGATAATAATAAGCATGGAAAAACAAAAATTCAGTATCTGTACTCTGTTCCTGTGCTAGGAGAGGGAACACACCCACCAACCCACCTCACACCTCCTCCAGCTCCACTAGCACACCGGCACAGTCCTTGGGATGCAGGAACACCACTGGCTTGCCGTGTGCTCCTATCTTGGGCTCCTTGCTCAGGCACCGGATGTTCTGTGCGGTGAGGTCCTTCATGGCCGCCTGAATGTCGTTCACCTCAATGCAAATATGGTGCATCCCTCCATTCTTGTTCTTGTCCAGGAAATTCTGCCATAGTTGAAGTGAACAGTTATAAAACACTTTCATATCACTACACACACAATGATGCTGATTCTTCCAGGCCTTTTGTAATCCTTATCATTCTCTGTGTTTGGAAATGGCCATTCTTATTAGTTCTTAATACTTTGGGAACATATACACAAGGATTACAAATATCACACACAGTTCAAAGGCAGCCACAATTCTGAACACCACAGTCACACAAAAACACTATCATTACAGAATTATACAAGTCTCAATTTGGCAGAGGAAACTAGGTATTGCTTAGAGCTAAATAAAAATCACATGTACAGTAAATTGCACAGACAGAGAATAGCAAAAGCTGCAAAACTAGCCACATGCAAAACAGTGTGGTGCCTACCTGGATGGGGCTGTTGTCCCCAAGTGGGTGCAGCAGCTCCAGCTTTGTGTTGTCCAGCTTCACAAACACTGTGTACACTCCATGCTCGGGTAGTGCCTCCACTCCACTCACTTCAGCCCCCAGCACGTCCCTGTATTCAACACAAGGACACTCAACAAAACATGACATTGTACACAAGAGTTTTTTTTTATTTAAAGCTAAACTAATTTCTTTTATTTCTAATATAGCTGGATATCATAAAGTGAGATATGAGTAGGGAAAGACAATGTTATGTGAGGAAAGGGAGGACCAAACATACTAGTAACTACAGAGAAGTATATAAAAGCCAGGAAAATCAAAATACTAACAACTGCAAGAGAGGTGTGTGTGCAGGCAGGTCTGGCTAGTCCTGTATTTGAAGAGAGTTATTGAAAGAACAGAACAGAAGACAAGAACTAAAGATACAAAGAAGGAGCAAGAGATGACACTCATGCCAAGGTGTGAGGGTACAGTACCTGTAGAGGGCAGTGCTCTTCTCCAAGTCTGGAGTGGCAATGGCCACATGGTTCAGCCTGCCAAGCTTCCAGAGTGCTGGGGGAATCTCAGTGGGTGCCTGACTCAGCATAGCAGTCTGGCTCAACCAGCGGTGGCCAGCACTGCCAGGCACACGGCTGGCAGCCAGACGAGCAGCACAATACACTGACCTCAGCATGGTTGTAATGTTCTTTTACAGTGTGAGTTAATGAATCACTTGTACTTTAGGAAAAATACACCAAACTTCCAGTTTCTGTGATAATGTAATAAAATGATAAAGCAACAAAAACTTCTCAATAGAATGAGTTAAAGTTTAAAGAATATTTCCTAAGCCTTGAGGGGCAAGGCAGTATCGGTCATCTCCACCTCGACAGCACTGGCTTCCCTCTCGGCAAGACTGAGCCTCTCCTCCTCCCGGTCACGCTGGGGCTTAATCACAGAGTAGTAGTTGTACACACGCATGCCCAAGTTCATGGTGCCAAACAGAGTGATGCCAACACAAGTCAGCACAATGCCCTTGTGGAGGTAGTCAGCCAAACGGCTTGCCTGCGGTAACTTCCTCATAACATCCACAGATCTGTGCCGGGGAGAACGGAATTGTCACAATAGTCTGTGAGGACACTGAACTAATCACTTCACTCAGTTAAGTACCAATCAGGTCAACCCTCATGTAAACTCACCAAGCAGGGACACATGAGTAGTAAAAGCACTTTATATTTCTGCCTGGAACCATGCCAAGTCTGTTCTCCAACTAGCCAAAAACTTCTTCAGTAACAGAAAACGTCCCCTCCTGATTTCTGGCATCTAGCCAAAAATATCTCCAATAACTTTGCTTCTTCTTCTTTCCCTCCTCTATTTCAACTAGACGGCACCACTGCTATCACATCTATTTCTAAAGCTGAACTCTTTGCTCAAACCTTTGCTAAAAACTCTACCTTGGATGATTCTGGGCTTGTTCCTCCCTCTCCTCCACCCTCTGACTACTTCATGCCACGTATTAAGATTCTTCGCAATGATGTTTTCCATGCCCTCGCTGGCCTAAACCCTCGGAAGGCTTATGGACATGATGGGGTCCCTCCTATTGTTCTTCGAAACTGCGCCTCCGTGCTTGCACCTTGCCTAGTCAAACTCTTTCAGCTCTGCCTGTCAACATCTACCTTTCCTTCTTGCTGGAAGTTTGCCTACATTCAACCCGTTCCTAAAAAGGGTGACCATTCTAATCCCTCAAACTACCGTCCTATTGCTTTAATTTCCTGCCTATCTAAAGTTTTTTAATCTATCCTCAACAGGAAGATTCTTAAACATCTATCACTTCACAACCTTCTATCTGATCGCCAGTATGGGTTCCGTCAAGGCTGCTCTACCGGTGATCTTCTGGCTTTCCTTACTGTGTCTTGGTCATCCTCTTTTAGAGATTTTGTTGAAACTTTTGCTGTTGCCTTGGACATATCAAAAGCTTTTGATAGAGTCTGGCACAAAGCTTTCATTTCCAAACTACCCTCCTATGGTTTCTATCCTTCTCTCTGTAACTTCATCTCAAGTTTCCTTTCTGACCGTTCTATTGCTACTGTGGTAGACGGTCACTGTTCTTCTCCTAAATCTATTAACAGTGGTGTTCCTCAGGGTTCTGTCCTGTCACCCACTCTCTTCTTATTATTCATTAATGATCTTCTAAACCAAACTTCTTGTCCTATCCACTCCTACGCTGATGATACCACCCTGCACTTTTCCACGTCTTTTCATAGACGTCCAACCCTTCAGGAGGTAAACATATCACACAGGAAAGCCACAGAACGTTTGACTTCTGATCTTTCTAAAATTTCTGATTGGGGCAGGACAAACTTGGTATTGTTCAGTGCCTCAAAAACTCAATTCCTCCATCTATCAACTCGACACAACCTTCCAGACAACTATCCCCTCTTCTTCCATGACACTCAACTGTCCCCCCCTTCTACACTGAACATCCTCGGTCTGTCCTTTACTTATAATCTGAACTGGAAACTTCACATCTCATCTCTAGCTAAAACAGCTTCTATGAAGTTAGGTGTTCTGAGACGTCTCCACCAGTTTTTTCTCACCCCCCCAGCTGCTAACTCTGTACAAGGGCCTTATCCGTCCATGTATGGAGTATGCTTCACATGTCTGGGGGGGTTCCACTCATACTGCTCTTCTAGACAGGGTGGAATCAAAAGCTTTTCGTCTCATCAACTCCTCTCCTCTAACTGACTGTCTTCATCCTCTCTCTCACCCCCGCAATGTTGCAGATCTAGCTGTCTTCTACCGTTATTTTCATGCTAACTGCTCTTCTGATCTTGCTAACTGCATGCCTCCCCTCCTTCCATGGCCTCGCTGCACAAGACTTTCTTCTTTCTCTCGCCCCTATTCTGTCCACCTCTCTAACGCAAGAGTTAACCAGTATTCTCAATCATTCATCCCTTTCTCTGGTAAACTCTGGAACTCCCTGCCTGCTTCTGTATTTCCACCTTTCTATGACTTGAATTCCTTCAAGAGGGAGGTTTCAAGACACTTGTTCATCAATTTTTGACCACTGCTTTGACCCTTTTATGGGACTGGCATTTCAGTGGGCATATTTTTTTATTGGATTTTTGTTGCCCTTGGCCTGTGTCCTTCCTACATAAAAAAAAAAAAAAATGAAGATTACAACTGTACTGCAGTTTTGTTTTGAAACGACCTTTCCATTATTTATCCTGAAAATCTTCCCACTTCCATACCACTCTCCTATTCAAATATGTGACTTAACTTGACTAGTGAGAGTTTGTTGAACACAAACTCTCACTAGTCAAGTTAATCCGTGAATGGATTATCAGTAATACTTTGACGAAAAAAAAGCCAAGGAGAGTTTGAAATTGTTAGAACAGAGAAAAGGAGAAAGGAGGGAAGGGATGTCATAGTGGGTTGCACTATACCTCTCCTGGTCAGTACCCAGAGTGGGGTTGACAGGACTGAACACCTTGGCCTGACTACATGAACCATTCCTGTTGGCAGTTTATTTATTTTAGTTGTCTTTACATCTTAACAAACAACAAATTCATCATTAACTTTACTTTCTCACTATCTTTTGTAGCACAACACTAATTCTGGTTTGATTAATAGTCTGGCTGCTTGTTTTCATTTTTATTCACTTATCCATTCATTCATTTATAGTTTTTGTTTTCCTAAATATGCAAGCAAGGTATTGTATGGTACACAATTAAACATCTCAAATAAAGACACACAGCGAGAATTTTAAGGCAACCACGACTCTGAACACCAGTCACCAAGCGGCCGCGCACACATTCACTATCCAGACAACCTCCACCAACTGTCCCCGGTATAATAAAGAATTAATACACACCTAACCTCTTGAATTTCATGTCATTAACAGAGTCACACTCTCCAAACAACCTCCATCAATTGTCCCACACTTGTATAATAATGAAAAGCCTCAATGTTAGGTCGCAATCCCCGAAATACTGATTACTATCCGTCTAATTAATAAACAGAGAACCATCTATAATTCGCCTGTATTTCACTTCACTAACAGACACACACATTCTTCCAACAACCTCCATCACCTGTCCCAACCTGTAACATAACGTAGAAGCCTCGTACTCACCAGATAACAGAGTGAAGGGAAGGCTACTGCTTACCACCGGCGAAGCGCGTAACCGACTGACTGTTTGGTAACACTCGCCAACGGATCTCACGATTTCTCGGCAAGTCTTCTACCTCGGCTCTGTTTTATGGCATGTTTTGCAGGGAATGCGCAATTAAAATGTTGAATTGTTGAAAATATAATTCTGAAAAATACGGTAGTTATAGAATGAGGTATAAAGAATAGAAAAAAAAAGTTTATTTGCTCTCTGATATCTTGTCTGATAAATAGATAGACAGATAGATAAAAACATACTTAGAAAGCTGATTAACATATATTTAACCCAGATAAATGTAAGGGTTGGGAGTGATATTTATTATAGTTCATATAATTTCTATATAATTTTTTTTTAGGTGATGTAACTAATTGTATTTCTTTTTACTTATTTTTGTTGTTGTTGTTGTTGTTGTTGTTGTTGTTGTTGTTGTTGTTGTTGTTGTCAGAGGTGAATGAATGGGAGACTCACCCCTCCCCCTTCTCTTATATACGCTCTCTCTCTCTTCCACACACTCATCCATATATTATTTCCGCCACAGGTTCAATTTTTTTTTTCATTTGGCAGCTTGTCATGGCGCATTTCGGTTTCAAGGCAGGCTATTCACACCTGGAGAGAGAGAGAGAGAGAGAGAGAGAGAGAGAGAGAGAGAGAGAGAGAGAGAGAGAGAGAGAGAGAGAGAGAGAGAGAGAGAGAGATTATCAAAAAAATCCTCACACACACACACACACACACACCTAACAATCTCACAGACCCTCACACCTACACATAGCCTACATCTGCACCTACATTCTTCATTGCCACAAACACCAGCATGATTACTCACCACTCCACCCATTCCCTGCATACCTGACATCCTTCAACACACAGATGCATCCTTACATTCACACGTATATGTAGGCTACCCCTACAGATACATATGCCTCCATATCAAGATAAACATCCCTCAGTCATACACTCTCCATACTGTCACAGATCTTTACACCTGCACATACCCTCTTAAACCTGCTAATAGACCCCCACAGCCACATATACTTTCACTCACACTCAGGGCTTCTGTAAGTCATTTTCCACAGTGACGTGGTTACCTGGACCATATATAAGCATGTACCTCCCTTCTCAAGATGAACATTGCATGCTGGGCTTAAAAGTACATAATTTATGAGTACAGATCCCTGGGTGATTGGATCTAATGATGCCAAAGGATGTCTTCATACACTGTATAAGTAAATTTGCAGTTTATTCTCATACATCTGTAAAATAAATATTTCTGGTACAAAAAAATCAAATAATATCATAAGTAAAATAAGTAAAGCATTTGTACAAAAAGTATGAAACTAGAGAAACATTTGCTTCGGCTGCCTAAGACCTTATGGTACATACATTAAGTATAGAATTCACAGGGAGAAAAATGCAACCTTTCCCCAGCACTATTTCTAAAATGTACTTTTAAGTAAACCTGTGAGAACTGAAACATAAATGACAGCACCAATAACTGAACAGCAAATCTCAACTAAACTTTACAAAAACAAATAAATTTCATCCAACATTTCAACAAGTTTTACAGAATAACATAGTACATGTATGCAGCAAACCATGACGTCTGCCTTCAATAGGAGTACAATCACGCTGCTTCCTCCCAGGCCCTCCACACTGTGACCCCAGATGGTGCAGCACCAGAGTGCAACACACAGTCATTACCAATCATCAATTCTAACACTGACAAGTTACAAACCTGTCGGGGCAAGAATCTAATTCCTACACAGTAGTACGTACACAGTACACACACATTAACAGTGCCATAGCCTAAGGACCATAGGAATGCCTCCAGTAACACACACACACACACACACACACACACACACACACACACACACACACACACACACACACACACACACACACACACACACACACACACACACACAAAGGGAGCAGTGCCTATGACCAATCAACTTGAAGCTCATCAAATATTTCAAATATTTGTGACATCAAAATTTTTTAAAGAATATTCAATACTCCTAAATGAAAGTGTAGGTACAAGTAGTGAGCAGTGCCAGAGATTGTCAAATATTCCACTTCTCATTTTAATCATAAGTTTTTTTCCCATTTTATCTCCAACTGTAATTCACAAGAAACATTAAACACAAATTACTCATACATACCTCAGAACCCTTGCTTGAGTTTCTTTAAACTTAAAGCTTCAGAACACTGAACACACTGTTTCAATTCAATTACAGTCCATAAAAATAAAGTGATCCCATAAATTATCCTGATCATTGTACTCGGCTAACTGGTCCTTAGGAAATGCAGTAGTCAACTAGGGTAGCGCCTATCAAATGTACAAAACAAAGGAATAGTGACCAATATGGTTCAAATTTAATGCCAAGATGAATTTAAGAAAGAAATTAAGAAAATATATAGGAAAATAAATATTAATGAAATGTACAACTCTTCTTTCTTAATGGTAGCTTAGAATGCCTAGCTTCTCATAAAAATGGAGTTTTTAATTCACTACCATACAAGTGCCAACAACATTTTCAGGCCTTCCAAAAGTCCTCGATCATAGCAGGTGCTTTTGTACATTTGTCAAAGCAATCTGTGAAATTTCCTGTGAATGGTGAGTTTTCCATGGTAAAGCATGTTTCAAACTTGTACTTTTTGACTTGTTATTCCAGTGGAAGCCATGATGAGGGGTGCATTAATTTTCTACCTATTTAACCTTTCTCTTCTGCTGATTTAGGTTCATAGATATAGTAATTTACAGCCTGTTACACTGCAGATCCCAAAGCTGCAGTAGCTGTGCTGTGGGTAGACAAGCACAGACCTCATGTCAGGAGTTGACACACTCACAAAACATGGAAGATATGCATCCTTGGACATGCCATTTTCTATGTATATCCTCCTCCTCTTCTCTATGTTTCCTGCTTCTGTCCTCGCTTGCATTCTTGACGGGGGTGTGGCATTACTTGGCACTCGCACTCTCGGCCTCGTCATCTGAGTTGTTGCTGTGATCCACCTTATTGTCATTTTTCATCTTTAGTTGGTCTCCTGCTGTCATCCTTGTCCCTGCTTTTGTCCTGAGCTTTGTCCTGGGTGTGCTTCTCTGCGGGCATCTTGAAGCCAAGGGCAAACGGGAGGCCAGCGGCTGCCGCTGCCCACCCCACCTTTTCACTTCCTTTGGTTTCTGCCATTTTGCTGCAAAGAAATTCAACAATTACTAAACAAAGCATAACCAGCAGGGTATTTTTCTATATAATATACTTCTATATTGATATAATTTGTAGTCATGTTCAGAAATTGAGCAATCTGACCCATTACTTTCACTGTATTTGACTGTTTCCTTTAATCTTTAGTCCTCTTATCTGCCAGCAATCTCATCTGGCAACTGACAGATGCTAATCAGATGAGCAGATTAAACACTGAGGGAAACATCAAACAAGATGGAAGTGAGCATGACTGACTGACTGACTGCTGACCATGACTGTACTTGACTTAGCACAAGAGTTGAAGGCAGCATCTTTCCTTCTCCATGTACAATACTGAGCTAAACTTTTTGAGTTACTTTCATCAAACTGACATTAATTGGATCTACTATTGCAGCACAGGATACAAAATATATTGAGTGAGGTACCAACAGGACAAAAATAAGACTACTGCTAAGGGATGAAAAATAAAATCTGCACTAAAACCACACACACACACACACACACACACACACACACACACACACACACACACACACACACACAAACGGAACACACACACACACACACACACACACACATGGAACTCGATTAATAAACTCTTAAGTAACACAAGACCAGTTAACCAATATAAGCCAAAAACAATGATAATAAAAATAAATAAATAATTAAATAAAAATAAACAAGCAAGTAAATGAATAAATAAATTCAAATATTTTCTTTGTCATAATTTTCCCTCACGGGAAGGCCACAAGCAAATTTCTAAATAGATATGCATCTTTTGTACTGGTGTGATAACGTAATAACTATCTGTTTTCAAGCCTTATCCCCCAAACTGTGAGGTTCCACTACACCCAAATACATTTTTCTAATCTTTGAATGAACTCAGAGATCAGAAAAAGTTCGCTCCTTATATGGGAGTAGGTGGAGCTTATTAATTTGGAAAGAAGTTTGAAAAAGCATTGTCATATGTTGTTGTACTACAACAAAAGATGCCTTGAATAAAGTGACAAATACATCAACAACACACTTAAGGAGGCCACACACCTGAACCAGTCACCTTCAGCAGCATGGAAAGAAAACATTACCAGTGTGAGTACTGGGCTAAGTCTTCAAAAGATGTAAGTTTTCTTTTTATCATAACATGTTAGGATGAAAGACACAAAGAGAACAGTAGTGGAAATTTAGTGTTAGAATAAGAATAGTTAATGGCTGCCTTTTTCTCTGGATGGTGAGTAACATCTTAATTTTTAGAACACCACATAACACAACTACAAAATATAATTTTTGAGGTCAAAATACTAAAGTTGTTTGCATCAACTGTGATATGTCCTGTTTTCATAAGTGACTTGTTTTAATGTACTTTGTTTTGCTAATAAACTTACAGAAACTGTGAAGAAAAGATTTCAGAAGGTAATATCTCATTCTAGTTTTCTTATTAGTGCAAAGTCACCACAGACGTGTCCTCATCCATCCGTGGCCTTGGCCGCTCACTCCAAGGCTGACTCACACACTTGTCCCCAAAAAGACATCAATGAACAGTTCAGTTTATTTCCACTCAGACACCAACATCTGTCGACTCCCTCAACCAGACAGAGGAGTGGAGAGAGATGCCAGACCTTGCTGAGCAAACACAACTGGACTTTGTGACATGACTGGATGGAGACACTGTACAGTCAGTCAACAGTTGATTAGTACGCTGCATTCACTTCCATTTTCTTTAGCATTTTTCCTTATAAATCCTCAGACCTGGTGATGATAACATTACAAAACCTGAGGATTGGCAGAATTCTAGGTCAGAGAACATTACAGTTAGTGGAAAATGTTGAACATTAAAAGTAAGTGCAGCAGACTAATTGACTTTTCAACATAACTGTACAACTCACATAAGTAATAAAGAAAAAAAAAAAAGTGTTTTGACAGATGATGCAATCTCCAGTACCATGCAAAATATGTTAACATTTTCACTCTGGCTTGTGATCTGACATATATTTCAAACTGACACCTTTTTCAGTGTACTCCAATTCCTCAAAGGAGTGATCTCCCCAGTGGCAGGTGGTGGAGGAGGCTGGTGCACCTGCAGCCACTCACTCATCATGTGTATTGTTACAGTGAAATGATGCCTTTTCGCTGATGACTCATTCCCTCTAGCATCTCCTTCCAAGTTTTCTCATAGCACTGGCCAAACCCCAAACACCCAAGCATCCTAGAAATAAGCAAAATGCAAAAGGTAGCTGTGATAAAAGGTGCATTAATTTCTTCTCATGCATTGAGGTGTTTTTCATGCATGCAATTCTGATGACAACACATGGGAATAATGCCCATAACCTCCTTGCTATTTTCTATTTTCAAGGGATGAGAAAATCTAGCCAAATTATGAACTGCTAAGCATTATACCTACAGTGCTTGCTTAGTTAAATCCACAAACTAATACTACTGTTTAGTCATCTATAAATTCCCTAGCATAGATAAGAGTTACAAGCATTTTCTTCAACATGCTGTGGCTGCTTCTTTCTCTTAAATATCACTAAGGAATGTATGCTGCATCCAAGACTCATTAAAACCCACTGATGCCTCTTGTAACACTACCACAGCACCTACTGTCATCCTTCACAGTACTTGCTAATGCCCACCACAGCACCACCTAACAAGACCAGCAAGGCAGTCACTACCAGGCGACCGCGGCACCCAAAGCACCCACCACCTCAGCCAGCCAGTCACAACGCCTTTCAGAGTCAGGTGCGGGCAGTCTCCCTTTCCTCCTAGCACGTGATTAGCGTGGCTGCCAAGGCAAGTTACGAGGTGGTGGTGATCTTACTTCATGCGTGCGACGAGCCTTGCTGTGTTGAGGGCGGGGATGCAAGGTACCTCAGTTCCGCCGTCGCTGACGTAGCCGCTGGGTTGGTCTGAGCTCACATTGGCGTCCCCATCACCAGCCACAGGTCCTCCTCCACTCCCAGACGCCTGTCCTGCCACTGTCACTGTGGATGTCATGGCGGTGGCTGCTGCTGATGCTCCAAGGGTCTCAGGTTCCTCTGCCCCTGAGAGTGGCCCCTCCTCCAGGGTCATGTCGGAGAGGGAGACAGGATCCAGCGAGAGGTCACACATGGATGACTCACTCAGGTCCTGGAGAGAGGCAACAATAGTGAATGAATAAGGAAAGGGAAAAGAAAGAACTGTCATGTAATGTGCAATTTACTTTGATGTTTGTTATTTGTTTGTAGACAATTCTAGGTCTTGAATGGTTGCAGGTGACAGGTCATGAGCACTCGTCATAGATGGTACAGATAAGTTTCAAGCCAATATTCAGTTTGAAGTTCACAAAGATGAAGCACTGGTGATGTAAACCTATGGAAAGTTATAAATGTGAATAATGGTTTACAGATATTGCCTTCAATAGCACATAAATTTAACTTGGTAGCTGAAAATGTGAACAAGGAGTGGTGGTCACCTTGTCTGCCACACTGGGGACGGACTGAGCCTCCTTCTTGGCCTCCTCAGCCAAGTGGTGGGTGTAAAGGGGTGGGCGGGGAGCGAGGGGTGGCCGATACCCACCTAGAAAGCATTTCATGTCATTGTAATACGTATATTATCTCCAGTAAATCCTTACAACACACTGAAATTGAAACTCAAAAAGGCAGACTTGGGTGGTGCTAGGGCTGTGTGACTCACTCTTGGAGGTGGTGCTGGATGCAGTGAGCGTGTGTGGGTGCTGTGGGTGAGGCACGGAGCGGTCGTGGTCTGGCAAGCCTGGGTGGGTCTGGAGGGATGAGAGGCCACTGTGGGAGGGCAGGCTGGTCTGAAGCAGTGTTGCCATGTCTAGCTGCAGTGTGTCCAGCACACTGGAGGCGATGGGCAGCAGAGGCTTACGCACCATGCGGTTTGACTTGTGTCTTGAACCTGTGGATCAAGATTCATGAGTGCTATGATGACTAAACATACTTATATAAATGAATTAGGAGCAAGTTAATGAAAATTCAAAGCAAGTGTCAAGTTTGTGGCAGAAAAACTGTCAACAAAGTATTTTTTTCCATCTCAGTAAGTGAGGACACACCACTTACTGATGCCTCCCAGGCCCGGCTTGCTCCAGGGTCTGCGGTGGTCGGGGCCACCCCGCCCCTGCATCTCCAGCAGGTGCAGCAGCATCATCTCGTCACCCTGGGGGGAGCTGAGGTCTGGCTGGATGCTGCTGGAATGAGAAAGGCTGCTATGGTAAACACGTCTTTCCTTTCCATTCTTCTCTCTCTGCACACTAAAAAATCACAGTAATATGAAGTATTGATGTCTATAAGATGACTGCAGAAAAATGTGGACAGGATAAAGCTTGAAAACATGACATTTGTGACAAATGTCAGAAAAGAAGTACCTGAATGGTTAAATACTCTTGGTAAATGAAAAATTTATAATGTTATAAATTTGAGAAAATTAGGTTACGAAGACAGTGTTAATGAAAACCTAGAGCATCCTAAACCAGGGTCCAGGCCACCACTTACCTGCCAACAGCCCCAAGTTGTTCTGTGAGGGAGTCCAGGTCTGAGAGGAAGCTGGAGCTGTGGGACTGGTTGTGGTTGAGGATGGGCCCCTCATGCAGCGCTGATGCCTCGTGCAGGCTGGCCAGGAGGGAGGACGCTGCTGAGTGCTCCACGTCGTTGTCTCCACTCATCGTTTCATCATCCACATCATTCTCGTCATTGCTGCCATACTCCGCCGTGGTGACGCTGTGGTCCGGGCCCTCCTCCTGGTCATTCAGCTCACCCTCACTCAGATCCTGCAAATCATCACCTATCTATATTTACATATAGAGGCAACACTCCCTACAGCCAAGTAACTGACACAAGGCACCAACACACACATTCACACACACACACACACACACACACACACACACACACACACACCTCAGTATCAGACGAACTAGTGGACTGCCTCTCTGCTTCAAGCTCCACTGGGTCCACACTCTTGTTGATGTGGTGAGTCCTCTGTGGTTTGGCCTGGGGTAGTGGGTGGGGGTGGTGGGGGTGCTGGGTGATGGGGTTTGGCTTCGGAGAGGCAGACTGTGGCCGCTCCACCCGGGCAAAGCCAGTTGGGGCGTTGAGGTTCTTGCTGCTTGTCACGGAGTTTCGGGAGAGTTCAATGGCTATTCTCTGTAAAGGATGAGGCTGTGTCTAACTCTCACACCCACTGACAAGGCTGTGTTTTACTCTAACATCCATTTTTGAGTCCAGATTCATTAAGTATTATAATTTTATAGACTTCACTGTTGCTGGACTCTTTACACTTTATTCTCATATCCATTTTATTGATCCCAAGTTTTTGTTATCTATTTTATTCAATCTGAATTTTATTTGTTCTCTTATATCCATTTCTTGAGTCCTAATCCTTATGTTTTTTCTCTTACATCTATTGTCAGATATGAATTTATGTTTAACTTTTGTAGAAAACTCTAGAGTCTAACTTCCCTACAATTTCCTCAAATCCATTTTTCTGTCCTTATTCCTTTTATTCTACTCTTATAGCCTTTCCTTTCTTCATTTTTCTTCTTTATTTTTATTCCTTTTGTTTTACTCCTTTTTCTTGTCTAAATTCCTTATGCAGGTAACACCCCATACCTCCTTCAGGTTGTTGATCTGCTGGATGTACTGAGCTTGAAGGGTCTGCAGTTGGTGAATGTACCACACTTGGTCACGACACTTTTGGAAGAAAGTGGGTGGCCGAACCTGAAACCTGTGAGGAAGAAATGAGGGAGTTAAGCATGTTTCCTGGTCTCTTTGTTCTACATAACCTGGAACAGAAATGTATCCCTTCATGTGAAGATGTCCAAGCACCTAACCTACCAAAACAGTGGCCTCCATTCATAGTCTAATACAATACTGTGGATTTTCTGGAAAAAGGGAGATTTGACACAAACTGGGGAAGTATTAAAAATATAATGAATTGAATAAACCACTAATTCTGTGATGCTTCAATTCTACTTAGGCTGAAAAATTATATGTTGAACCATCATAAATTAAAAAGTCTGTATAATTGTCATGTATACCACAATAAAATGTTTCTTTACTTTTCATCACATTTCTAACATCCATCAGAAAATCCAGACCTTTAGATTTTTCACACAATCCTCTTTTAATACAAAAAATCAGGGTATACTGCATTATGAACTTTACTTTGCAACATATTCTTAATGAACTCTTCACCACCCAATAAATCCACTGTGGCAAGCTTTGGAGGCACAGCTTTGACTCACCGCAGGATGAGTGTGTCGGTCTCTGTGTTGAGGTAGCCTTCGTTGGCCAGCAGGTCAAGGCGGAAGAACCTGTTGTAGCCCCAGCACTCGCCCACTTCAAAGTCTGATGCAAACTCACGCACAATATTTTTGCTGGCATCTCGGGACCCTTGGTGAATCATTTCAACTCTGTACTCGTATCTGGAATGGAGGGAAACATTAGGCAGACTAGCAGTGAGTGTGGCTCTCATTATCACAAACTGATCCTTCCCAGCACCCACCCATAACCTCAAGAAGACTATAAGATGAGTTAGATGGACTAGTAATGAGTGTGCCTTTCATCATTACAAACTGAGCCTTCCTAGTACCCATCCCACAACCCCAAGAAGACTATAAGGTGAGTTAGATGGACTAGTAGTGAGTGTGGCTTTCATTATCACAAACTGATCCTTCCCAGCACCCATCCACAACCCCAAGAAGAATATAAGATGAGTTAGATGGACTAGTAATGAGTGTGGCTTTCATCATTACAAACTGACCCTTCCCAGCACCCACCAACCCAAGGAGGCTGTGTGGCAGCAGCTTACTTTGATGTCTCCGGGAGTCCAGCGCTCAGCTCCAGGAAGACTGACAGGTAGTTCCCCCGCACCACACCATTGCCATCAGGATACACCTGGAGGAGAAACAATAAATAAGGGGATGTTTTTAGTGACACCAGGATAAGAAAGGAGGCGAAGGTTACTGCACCACTATTACACCTCAGCATTATCTAGCAGGAAATATTCTCATTAAATCTTGAAAAAAAAAAAACACACAAGCTATTAATACTGTATCCAAACATCATTATTCTACTAGCTTTATAAAATTCCCTTGCAAAAAAGAATCAATTTTACTTTTTAGGCATCAGTATTTCACAACCATGAATATATTTCAGCATAAACTCAGGTAGACTCTGGAACTCCCTGACTGCTTCTGTATTTTCTCCTTCCTATGACATGAACTCATTCAGGAGGAAAGTTTCAACACACTTATCCTGATTTGTCTGTTCTCTTTTGGGATTGACATCTCAGTGGATCTTTTTTTGTTCTTTTGTTGCCCTAGGCTAATCCCCCTTTTATAAAAATAAAGAGAAATACTAATGCTCATAATAATCTCTGAATGAAAAGAGTCCAGCACACAAACCTTAAGTCTCCAGGAGAGACCGTTGACATGGAGAGGCGGTGAGTACACAGGGTCTGCCTTGTGCTGCAGCTGGGAGAAGTTGTTCATGACGAAGGTGCTGCTGTCGTACTGAGGGACAATTTCACTGCATGCCGGAGGAGGGAGAGAAAGGGAAAGGATATTTAGTGCAGTGTTGGGTGTTGTTATGGTCATTTTTGTTCAGAGAGAGAGAGAGAGAGAGAGAGAGAGAGAGAGAGAGAGAGAGAGAGAGAGAGAGAGAGAGAGAGAGAGAGAGAGAGAGAGAGAGAGAGAGAGAGTACATTTCCCTAATATTTCAGCTGTCACCTTCTTCATATTCTCTGAAGAACACAACAGGTGAGACATTAAAAAGTACTTAATCTCC
Organism: Scylla paramamosain; assembly: GCF_035594125.1. Taxonomy (NCBI): domain Eukaryota; kingdom Metazoa; phylum Arthropoda; class Malacostraca; order Decapoda; family Portunidae; genus Scylla; species Scylla paramamosain. The sequence goes on from NC_087182.1 coordinate 18,324,861, forward strand.
ATCCTATGTTTCCCTCTCAGCACTGCACTGCATCCCTGTCTCACCTCTGGAAGTCAGCAGGCACGGGAGCAGTGACAAAGGAGGCCATGGGCTTCTTGTTGACAGGAGTGATCATTGAGTGAAGGTCTGGAGAGCGCTGGATCAACTCAGATCTGAAGAAAGAGCATGTCCATCAGTAGTCTCCAGATAATGTTATGACACTAACAAACATGAAAACATTATCCTGTATTTGTAGCAAAGGAGTCTATCCCTACTTCACAAAGGTTGTTATTTTTATGCTATGTTATCAAGGATGCATTGAAAGTAGCTTAAATTTTCATATTTTTTCTCAAATGTCTCAAAATACTGTAACTTGGACAATAATGAAAGAAATTAATCAACATGGGTTATTTAGTGATAAAACTGTCCAATATGAAAATAAAACAGCAATAAAACACTAAATCAAATCCCCAGAAGAAATCCATCACACATCTTATAATAAAACATCAACTTCTACCAGCCATCCTTGCTCTCAGTTCTACATGAGCTCCTCAGGTGTTTAAGTGCTCAAATTCTACAGGCGCTCCAAAGCTAAAGTTCTGGGGATGACCAAAGCAACAGGTGTTCCAGGACTCAAGGCAACAAGACTTACTTGGAGCAGGTGTGCAGCTGGTGTTCAATCTCCTGCAGCAGAGTCTCCAGCTGCTCCGTCTCCTGCGTGAGGGAGTTTTTCTGTCCCATGAGCGTGAGCAACTTCGACTTGAGCTGAGAGTCAAGCCGAGCGATCATCAGCTCCACAGCATTTCGTATCTCCCGGACCCGCTCGTCCTTCGCCGCCCTCACCGACTCCACATTCCTCTCCTGGGAACAAAGAGACAGTGCAGTGGATGACAAGGGAGCTTCACAGTGGAATACAAGTCAGTCTACCCATGAACAGACTGTCATGACTTTTCCTCAAGTTTAAGATGGTAAGATGCAAGTTTAGAGCATGATTTCCATACACCATTCACACCAACAGGAAGGACTGAGTGGTTCAAATCTTTCGGTGCTTGCAATTTTGTTTCTTGCTTGGTAAAATCCCTTGTGGTTACTCAAATGAAGTAACAAATGTCATATTCTCAAAGGATTAACAATCTTTCCATAAACAGAACATTTGTTAATCAGAATCATCCCAAGATTTATAATTTGTTCTATATAATACATCTTTTTCAATACATTTTCAGATTTTTATTTATATGTAGTAATTTTGCATTTGTAAGTCAGGACAAAGGGCAAAATTAATTATGTATTTATAATGTTCTTAATTCCTAAATATAACATTCATAAATTACAATTCATCTGAACCAAAAATGCACATCTTCAAACTTTCTACACAGAAGTGAAAGGGCTGGAGTGCACAAAAGTGAAGTGAAATTGCACTGCAGCCAAAGGAGGTTTGTGCTGTGGTGAACCTCTTGAAGAAATTCGGTGTAGGGACCCACAAACATTGTTTCCTTTAAAAGATACTTGACTGGACTCTCCAAATACAATCATGAGAAAAAGAAAAAAGAAAAAAAGAATAATATTGAAGTTTGAAGGGAATGATAATAGGATACATGATAATAAATAAATGACAAAATATCAATGAAATAAGTAAAAGTAAGATATTAAAAACTAACACTAGTTAATGCTAATATAAAGGCTATTGACTACAACACATTAATACACACATAATATATATTTATATTACACTTGTGCATGAATCTGTACAGAGATGTACTGTATAATAACAATTCATAACAACAAAACAACAGCAGTAGAGTATTGAACAAAAGAATGACAAAAAATAATATAAATCAAGTGTGTAATTAAATTTAAACTTTGTCAATTAGTGATGAAATCCTACATTGACTGACTACAATAATATATTACTACTAAATAATAACAATAACAGTATTGATAAAACAACAAAAGCAATAATAATAATAATAATAATGATGGTACAGTAAAATCCCTCTTATCCAGCATCAACGGGCCCGCTGACATGCCAGATACCAGAAGTTGCCGGATACTTGAATAGAAGTGAAATTAACATTTAATGTCATAAATAGTTGATGAGCCCACACCATATTCCGCCATTAGTTGCTGTCTGCTTTCACCTCTCTCTAATCGTCGACAAATGTCTACCTTCTGCTTAAGTGTAAGCACAACACGCTTCCTCTTTTCTACAACTTTAGGCATGATGAAGGCGTCAGGCAATAAACAGTGCACACGTGGGACTGAGTCACTGAGTAAACACAGTGCAGTGGGCCGCGGGTGGCACGAAGCAGTGCGCCCTGGTGGCGAGGGGACAAAGTATGCCTCGCGCGGGAATTTTAATCGATTTTATGTGTACACATTGATTTTTTATTGATTTTAAGGCTCGAGGAAAAATGTGCCGGATACTTGAAGCTGCCGGATACTCGAATACCGGATGAGAGGGATTTTACTGTAATAATAATAATAATAATAGAAATAATAATAATAATAATAATAATAATAATAATAATAATAATAATAATAATAATAATAATAATAATAATAATAATAACAAAAATATGTATTAACAATAATACTGTACAATATTGAAGTGAATATCAGCACAATAATTTCACTGTACTAAACAAACAATGTAAATCTTACCCTATTTCTAAAACAAATATGTACATGACGTGACACTCTTCACTTCTTGGGGCAGCTGGCTCTTCTAACTGAACACTTTGTTGTGCACTGGTTGTTCTGCCTACAGGAAGTCTGTGATTGTCAAGCCTACTCATGTCATTACGTGTCATCACATAAAAACTACACAACCACAATGTTATGTCCATCAATTTTGTAAACTGGACAAATTTTATCTTAAAAGCACATCTCACATAAACTTATAGAACTAAATTTCACATCAAGTGGGATTAAGCAACAGTCAAAGTGTTGTTACGTGAAGATATGGAACTAATGCTAGAAGGACAAACAGATAAACCTGGCAAGACGCTGCACGCTTCGTACCTTGGTCGTGTCACCTGCACCACGGGGAGGTCCCACAATGACTACCATCAGTGGCAGCATTCAGGCATGCAGCAACAACTACTCCACCAATTCCACCAGCATCAGGAACCAATGCAGGAAATCCACCAGGTGTCACAGCTCTATCCATGATGAGTCTTTTTCTTGATGATAAGCTCCATGTTTAAGTGTGTCATCTTAGTCTGTATGAGTAGCTTGGTAGTTGGGTCTTCCTGATACTCTGTGAAGCCTAGCACTGGATTCTGCTGATGAAATCCTTATTCCTGGAGGCCTTGTGACATCCTTGATCACAGCTTCATGGTCACTACACATGTACAGCAAGCTTTTGTACTGATGGCTTGAAGGTTATGCTGGTGGTGGACCTCTTAATAGTTTGCTCATTCTTCAAAACTTCTTCACACTTCCTCACTTGCTTATAGGTCTTCCTTCAATGTCATCATCAGTTTTCTTCTTGTCCTGCTTGTACTGCTTGACTTGCTTCAATTCTACTTTCTTCTGTGTGTAGCCCAACTGTATACTACTGATGAATCCCAAGTGTAATTTCATGTGTTTAATTCACTTGCTTCGTGTATGTTGGTGTGCTCCAGCATGCTTGATCTTGCAGGCCACAAGTGTTTGAGGAGTTTACAATCTTTTGTCAGGAAAGTGTGGAGGCAGAGAACATCCAGCAGAGGAGCCACAGAACACATCCACTCACTACTGATGCTCAGACTCAGACATCACTTAAATGGCTGACCACTTGTGACGGTGACCACTTACGATGGTGAACACTTATGGGAGTGATTACTTATGGGGATGACTGACCACTTATATGGGAAACCAGTTATGGGGATGACCACTTATGAAAGTGAACAATAATATGGGCAACTGCATATGGGGGGTGACCACTTATATGAATAACCAGTTACGAGGAGTGACTGCATTTATGACGGCGACCACTTATGATAATGACCACTTATGAGCGCGACCAATCATATGGCTCACTGCATAAGGGAGTGACTACTTACGGGGATGAGCACTAATGAAGGTGACCATTTACAAGGGCAGCCACGCATGAAGACAACATGGTACTCTGCAGGACTCAAGCAGTGAGGACACCAAGGAAAAAAAAGGACTACCAATGAGAAAATAATCTGGACACAAAGTAAAGTATAAAAAAAAAGGAAAAAAAAAATCACAGAGGAACTTAACAACAGAAAATCTAAGACAACAAAGTACAGGAGTAAATGACAAAAAGGGAAGAGAGGAGAATGAAAAGATTTTAAAGCATACACAAGGAACTGCAAAGACTTACATTGCTATCTACATGAAGGATTTCTTAAAAGTGGACATCACACATGGACAGAGTGGTGAGGGAAACATGCATGGTGGAGGAAATTAAGTACGAAAAGAGCGAAGGGAGTAAAATAAGGGTTGTGAAGGAGCTGGACCACTACTGAGGCCATGAGATGACGAGATTGACAGTGTAAGTGAAGTGAAGGAGTAGCAGAAGTTAGTCAGGTAAAGCGGTGGTAGAAACAAGAGGAAGAGGAACAGGAAGGATATATGACCCAAGTGATACCAAGCAACAGATGTCACAAGAAGGATGAACAGGAGCAGGATAAGGACCAGACTCACCACTTCCTGCACCAAGGAGACCAACTCGTGTAGCCTCCGCCGCAGCTGTGCCACCTCTTCCCTGATCTGTGTGGTGTGCTGTTCATACACTTCCTCCAGTGGCTTGAAGGTGTGGCCTGAGTGTGTGCCGCCCCACAGTGCACACTGGTGACAGATGCACTTGCCACAGGTCCAGCAGTACACACTCAGCTTCTCCTGGTGACGTTCACACCTGGGGAGAATGCAAATGATACTCTGTCATGGTTCTCTATTTTTGATGTTTTTTTTTCTTTTTTCATTGTTATGACACTTTTATGTTTTGTTTTCATTGTCATATGACTTGTTGTCCCAACATCCAGACACCTGGCATTCGGATTTACATCTCAGAACATTTTCAATAAAAAACAACACAAAATTCTGGCTCTACTGACTTGTCCTTGTCTGTGTCCGGAGGTGGTGGCCGCACCCCCGCCTGCTGCAGTGTGTCCAGCTGCTGCGTCACCTCCTCCACCCAGCGGCAGTTCACCAGCTCATGCAGGTGGAGGTTGGCGCGGCAGTGAGGGCACTGAGGCCGCTGCTCCGTCAGCCAGCGACGGATGCAGAGGTAGCAGCACAGCTTGGAGCAGTGCGGGCAGAGGTGGGCATCCTGCAGCTTCTCCATACAGATGAAGCAGCGGAACACCTCTGCCAGGCTCTGCAACAATGCCATGTGGTCAGCACATATACACAGCAAAGCAGTTTGCTACTCAGCTGACATTACTCTGCACTCTTCTTTTTGGTGTAACATGGAAAGATAATATAGAAATGTCATGGATTATAGGCAAACCACAGATGAAGATGCTTTCATGGGCAGGGAGTATTACATGATGGCACAGACGGGAGTGGAGAAAAATAAAACTTATACTTATATACAATATAATGTGTAATGAAAGCTCATATATATATATATATATATATATATATATATATATATATATATATATATATATATATATATATATATATATATATATATATATATATATATATATATATATAATTTTTTTTTTTTTTTTTTTTTTTTTCGATTTATTTCTTTCTTTCTTTATTTATTTTGTGTGTGTGTGTGTGTGAGATTTACCAAGGCCTGATCACGAGCAGACCCGCAACCACCAGCCATTACCCTCTCAATGCGAGCTCTGAGTTCATTATTGCCGATCATTGGGTAAGACTGTGACCTCACACATGACACATCCCATCCCCTTGCTCGTGTGTGTGTGTGTGTGTGTGTGTGTGTGCGTGCCACACAGCAGGCCTTTTATTATATATATAAAAAAAAGAAAAAATCTAATACTAAAAAAAAAACATTAATAAACAAATATGACGATGATAATAATAATAATAATAATAGTAATAATAACGATAAGATGAAGAAACCTCCAGTCTATGCCACTGCATCCCGAAGAGCATACATTTCCCACGTCATGCGACGTACAGACATGTATTGCATGAGACATGACGCAACAGAACCATCCACTGCTGAACTACAGAATAAACCCTACCAATAAAGTCTAGACTCTGAGATTGGCAAGACTTGGAAAAACTTATGACAAATAAAACAGAAACAGGACGTCAGATAGATAAGACTATCAGAAAGCGTGTCAACCAATCAACACCGACGCCAAGTCCCGAAGCATAAGTCCCACATCAGCAGAACGCGTCTGGAAATAAACACTGATACTTTGATACTTCATTCTGCAGTGCAAGACTCACCAGCTGCCCATCACTCTGCAGTGGATCCAGTCTGCTCCCATCACCTTCGTCATCCTACACCCACCAAATGAAGCAACAGTAATTCAGTTTTACTTTATAAGGTCGCTCCATTTTAAAGGTTTCTACAACTGTTGTAAGAAAAAGCGACCAGTATTCTTTCCTATGAGTGAACACTTTTTTCCGCATTTTATATGTTCCTTATACAGTCAGGTTTCCGCGACTGTGATGAAACAAAATAAATAAAGCAAAATAAAAAAAAAAAAGTGACCAGTAGTATTACCTATAAGACCGAACATTTTCCGCATTCCAGACCGTCTCACCACCACCACCACCTCCACCGTCACCACCACCACAATAACCAATTAACGGTGACCACTGACGGAGGCCACAATACTGACCCCCTCCTTCTCTCTCCCTCCCATTCCCTGTACCTAACCCCCCCCTCTCCTACCCTCCCATTCCCACGCACCGCTTGGCACCCACCACTGGCACCCATTACCAGTGTATGATGAGCCTTATTAACCATTCTTTACCATAATTACGAAGATTGTAGGGAAGGGGAGCGGTCTGGCCACACACTACATGGCTACACTCTAAGTAAGAGTTTACTATTGAGAAAACTTTAATCTGGTATAAGCCTGGTGATGAAAAGGCAAAAGTGTGTGTGTGTGTGTGTGTGTGTGTGTGTGTGTGTGTGTGTGTGTGTGTGTGTGTGTGTGTGTGTTTTATTTATTTATCTATTTATTTTTCCCTGAGGATTAACACTTTTCTATGTTATCAAAATAGTTCACCAGTTTTCTATATATTTTTGCAGGCATTTCTTTATAACATGTCAGGATTCTCCCATATCTTGTCTGCCTTCCCTGCGCTAAGTGATAAGAACGCAAACATATAGAAACACTATCTATCCTCTATGTGTTTACTATTACGAGACGAGCTGTGGGTTTATCTTGTCTATATCGTTGGTTGTAGTAGTAGTAGTAGTAGTAGTAGTAGTAGTAGTAGTAGTAGTAGTAGTAGTAGTAGTAGTAGTAGTAGTTGTTGTTGTTGTTGTTGTTGTTGTTTCGGTATCGATATCAAATTGGTAAACGAGTAAAATGATAGTAGTAGTAGTAGTAGTAGTAGTAGTAGTAGTAGTAGTAGTACACCCGGTCACTGGATCATGACCGTACACTATATAATGTGGATGTCGTGAGGACGGGATGACAGATGGTGAAACGGAGGAGGAGGAGGAGGAGGAGGAGGAGGAGGAGGAGGAGGAGGAGGAGGGCACATACGTACTATACACGAGCTGTCAAGTATGAGTGAATGTATGTATGCATGTCTATTCACATTTCCTGCTCTCTCTCTCTCTCTCTCTCTCTCTCTCTCTCTCTCTCTCTCTCTCTCTCTCTCTCTCTCTCTCTCTCTCTCAAATTACGCACATAGGGAGAAAGTCGCGTTCCGGTAGAGTACTGAGTGTGTGTGTGTGTGTGTGTGTGTGTGTGTGTGTGTGTGTGTGTGAGAGAGAGAGAGAGAGAGAGAGAGGGTCTTTCTGGTCCTTGGAAGTACCGTGACCACCACCACCACGCCCTGCTGTAAAGGACGAGGCCACTATATAGTAGTAGTAGTAGTAGTAGTAGTAGTAGTAGTAGTAGTAATAGCAGTAGAAGTAGTAGTAAGCAAACTTATATCGTAGAGTCCCATAGCACCAACACACACACACACACACACACACACACACAGCCTTCCCTACAGCAGCGCCAGGCTCGGCAGGACTTCCAAAGGGCGCCACTGGCCTCGCCGCCGCCACACCCCACCACATTCCACTCAGCCCTTGTACTAATACACTTCACCACCACCACCACCACCACCACAGCAGCAACTTCTATTACTACCACCATCACAACAACAACAACAACAACAACAACTACTACTACTACTACTATTACTACTATGACACTTATTCCCCAATTATGAATAACACTTTTGACCTTTCGTTTGAGACTGGCACATCAGTGGAACTTTTTTTTTCCCTCCCTTTTTGTTCTCCTTAGTTAGTGCCCCTCTTACATAAAAAAAAAAACTACTACTACTACTACTATTAGTACTACTACTACAACTACTACAATCTAATTACCGTCACTATCATCACCAATAATCGTATGGTGAAAAGGATGCAACGAAGGATGTTCGACTCTTGACCAGCAGGGGCACAGGAAACGCAGGTAACAGTGCAGGTGTTTATTCACAGAAGGTGTGAACAGAAGGCTGGAGGTAGGTGATCTCTCGGCGCCAGGCCGCGCACTTCAACTTAACACTTATGACTGAAGCCTAGCTCGTTCACTCATACACGTATTCATGCCTCACACAAGTCTCGCTCATTTCACTCGTTCACACAACTAGCTAAACAACCACACACCTCCCCCGAGACATAAGGAAGATTCCTTATCTTTGTTATGGCTACCGTAACACATGAAACAAAGTTACAATGATTGAAGTACAGAAAACACGGTACATATACACAAAACAAACACAGCGTACAATGAACACGTACAGACTAAATCGTAGGTGCTACGGTGCCCACCGCACCTGCAGTCGTCTCGGCTCCCTACGCTGTCGGCTGCTTCGACGCTCTGGTTGCTCTCGGCCACGGTCGTACCCCGTTACCCTGATGCTCCGGGCTGCCGGGATGGTGGTGTTCCTCGTGACCCTGATGCTGAAGCGCTGCACCGCCATGAGCGGTGTGCTGCTCGACAGGAAGGGGGAGCAAGAGGTCTGTGTGGGCGTAGGTGTCTTCTATTACGCCACATCACGCGACCGCTGCCCATCTTGATGAGGTAGTCTCTCCTTCGCCCAACAGCCACGATGACACCCAGGCGATCCCAGAGGCCTGTCGTGTGATCTTGAACGTCGACGTGGCCACCGAGGGTGCAGGAGAGGAAGAGTACGGGCGGACGCGTCGTGGCGAAGTTTCGCCTTTCTTCCTCAGTCGCTCTGCCTTGGCGTCGCACTCATCAGCAGCGCGCTGCCACTGCTGAGCGTATGAGCGATGATTGAGCCGGGACACAGGACCTCATAGGATGACCGAAGAGGACTTGTGCTGGTGATCGCCCCTTCCGCCCTCGGAGTGTTGCGCAGTTCCAGCAACCCCGCGAGCGAACGCATCCTCGTCCAGGTGTCCCTGCTGTGTGGTCGTGAGGATCAGCTTCTTCACGGACTTGACCGCTGCCTCGGCGTGACCATTGGAGCGTGGATAATGAGGTGAAGATACACGATGCTCCACCCCCCATCGAGCCAGGAAGCGCCGTACCGATGAAGAAGTGAACTGCGGTCCACCGTCAGTCCTCAGGAGAACAGGCACGCCCGTGTCGGCGAACACACCCCGAAGGACACGAACGAGCTGATCAGCCGATGCTGGACGTGAGCATGCAGACACGTGAGGCCACCCAGACAAGCGATCTACATACACGAGGTATGTACGGCCTGCTGCGTGGAAGTAGTCTGCAGAAACTGACTCAAACACACCCTGCTGGGTGTGTCCGTGTCCCTGCCAGAGAGGTTCGTTGGCTTGGCTTGGTAGGAGTGGACGGGCATAGTGAGCATCCAGAAACGACGTTCTCAACGTCTCTGTCCATACCAGGCCAGTACACCGTTTGTCGGGCCCGTCGCTTGGTGCGCTCCATCCCCTGATGACTGTCATGGAGTCGCTCTAGTGTTTCTCGGCGGAGGCTGTGAGGAATAAGAAGCCTCGGCCCGTAAACCACCAGGTCGTCGTCTACGGCCAGCAGACTGCGCACCGGCCAGTACGTACGCAAGCGGTGATCGAGGTCGTGGCAATGATCAGGGAAGCCCTCGATGATGACGTTCTTGAGCAAGCAGTACTCCCCGTCTCTTGCTGCTGCGGCACGTACCATTTCCACAGTCTGATCCTGGAGTGGTGCTAAAGCGGACGCCGTCCTCATTGGTGGCAGATAACGCTGAGATGACCGCTGAGTGGAGAGGGTCGAGGTCACCAGAAGTAGCAGCATCCTCTTCCTCCACTGGGTCCTGTACTGGAGCACGTGAGAGGGCGTCGGGCACACAGTGTGTCGATCCCTTTTGCCAGCTTGCTGTGAAAGAATACTGAGCAAGCTTCTCCCTCATTGCGCTGCAGCCGCAGGTTCTCTATTTCTCCCAACAACTTGCTATTGAGGAGAGGTATCAGCGGGCGGTGGTCGAGCACTAGATCGAAGTGAGGGAGTCCTTTCAGGTAGGTGCCCACATTTCCTGACTGCCCAGACGATTGCAGCCATTTCCAACTCTATTACTGCATAGCGGCTCTCTGTGTCTGTAACAAATCTTGACCCCGCATTGCACCATCTTCCACTGGTCACTGTGCTTCTGCAGGAGAACGAATCCAAATCCGTGCATCCTTGAGGCGTCAGTCTGTAGCATCGTTGGTAATGATGGGTCGAAGTATGCCAAGACAGGTGGGGCTGACGAGACACTGTTTCACCTTCTCAAACGCCTCTTCATGGTTAGGAGACCAGCACCAACTGTTCTTCGGGCGTAAGAGATCTCTGAGGGGTTGTGCAGCTGCAGCCACAGCAGGAGAAAAGCTTCCAAGCTGGTTTGTAAGACCCATGAATGATCGTAAGTCGGTGATGTGCTGTGGTCGTGGGAAGTCAGAGATTGCCTTAACTTTCTTTGAGTCTGTCGTGTAGCCTTGTCCAGAAACAGAGTAACCACAGTAATCTACCACTCTTTCCGCGAATGTAAACTTCTGTGGGTTGAGAGTGATGCCGTGCTGGTCACACCGACCGCCGTCACAATCTGAATGACATGGGCTAAGTGCGCACTGTAGGTGGAGTCATAGGCCAGGATGTCGTCCACGATCTTGATGGTGTTAGGTATGTCGCCGAGAGCTTGGTCTCCTCGACGGTTATACTCGTCTCCAGACGAGACGAGACCCATAACCGCTCGCCGAAACTTGTACCGACCCCAAGGTGTTATGAAGCAGGTTAAATCCTGGTCTTCTTCTCTAATGGGGACTTGAAAATACCCCATCTTGGCATCAAGAGTGGTGAACCAAACTGCTCCGGTCCCGATCGAGGCGATGGCGTCATGAGGTGAGCGCACTGGATACACGGGCCCTCTTCACGTAACGGTTGAGTCGTGTCAGGTCAACACACAGCCTTACACCAGATGTCTTTTTTGGGACAGGCACGATGGGGTGGCACCATGCCGTAGGGTAGTCCACACTCTCGATGATTCCCTTGTTAAGCAGCTCTTCCAACTGGCTCTTAATTTCTTCACGCCAATTGTAAGGGATTGTACGAGATGCTGTTACGGCGAAGGGTCGAGCGTCGTCTGTCAACTCGATGGCCATGGATCCGCCAGCCATTGCACGTAAACCTTCCTTTGCTTCGAAGACGCTGGGAAAGGCCTTGATCACAGCAGCAGCGTGCCCCGCACGCTGCTGTGGCGTTGGGTCGTAGGAATGAGGCCAGCTGATCACTTCTGTGGGCGTAGATAGAGGTGGCTGCGAGGCGGTCGGGTACTTGATGGAGCTGTTGCCGGTGCGCTGTTCTTCCCTGCGTAGCGGTCGGATTTGAGCCGGAAAATCTTCGGGGAGGATTCCGAGAGCGATGGAATCGTACCAGCTAAGCAGCGCCCCCTTCACCTCCTTCACCACGCTCACAACAGTCTCAGCTTCCCTGTCGCCCAGTTGCAAGTGCGACGAGAAAGTTCCTACACAGGTGAGGGGGTGATTACCGGCAGCATAAAGTCCATCACCATCAGCGGGCGCCAAGCTGGAGGGCGGGATTCCAAGGAGTGTTGCCGTGTCGAGGCCAATAACGGTCGTTTCGGCCCCAGAGTCAGGAGTCCACGTAATCTTGTCTCTTCCAGCGGGATGTGTGGCGGTAATGAGCACCTGGGGCGCAGGTCGTGCCGTCACCGTCTTTGTGTATACGCCTGATAAGAGCTGGTATACACTGGCACTGGCTCCCCGCCTCGGGCCTGCACCGCGATGAGGAGAGACAGTTGAGGAACTCCTCGAAGCTCCTCGTCGTTTCCTCACTGTCTGCTGACATACACTCGCAAAATGCCCTCTTTTCCCGCAGTTACGACACACTTTATCTATTGCCTGGCATCCCCTTTTGTCACTGCGACAATTTTTGCCACAACGATA
>NC_087182.1:18349880-18379880 GCF_035594125.1 Scylla paramamosain
CTCACATTACTGGTAAGAGCTGTGTGTCCTAATTTCAAGTTAACATTGTGTCATATCTGTCACATTTTTCAGCCGGCAAGCATGGTGCGGTGCTCTCTTTGGCTTTATTACAACTTAGGAAGTGGCAGACCAGACTGTGGCTTCTCCTGGCTTGAGACAAAGAAGCCCTCCAGGCCGAGCTGCACCTCCTGCTGACCATTACTTTGTGGGATAAGTAATGCCAGGCATCCCTAGCAGTCACAGCTGTTATGGTTTAAATATATCTAATTCAATCACCTAATTCTAATTCAGTTTTAATTACATTAAAAGGTGATTCAAATTAGCATGGCCTTTTTGGTCATAACCTCTGCAGTCAATAGAGCAGTTCTGCACCACACAGATACTTATGGACTCTTCTGAAGCCTCACACGTCCCTCTACTAATCTGCCTCACCATATGTCTGTTCAAAACTGTGTCTAATAATTGTGACATGAAATGTTCAAAATATTATTCCTTTACTTCAACAAATTCAACAATGCTCTTTAATTCATGTCAGATCTACTTAGGTTAGTTTAAAGCATCAGGTCAAGGCCAGAAGGCTGCTGGTAAAGAAACTGAAATGGGTATTCTCTTAGTATGAATAAACAGAATCAAAATACTGCACATCAGTTTGGATATTTTGAGGGCATTGGTGTTTTGCTGTTTGAAGCTCATGGTATGTCCAGCCTCCAGTAGTAATGGCACCACAACCCTGTGAGCAGCCGGGCTGGCAGATTGGTACGTGTGGCACCGTAGCACACACACTACTGGGGAGAGTGGAGTGCAGGCCATGGGGAGAGTGGAGTGCAGGCCAATCATGGAAATAAAGGAGGGAGGGTGGAAACTGTGGTGTGGTGGTGCCACATACACCAATCTGCTAGTTCACCTGCTCACACGGCTGTCACACCATTAATGCTGGAGGCTGTACCACCCACACATGACCAGTAAGGTTGATGCCTGCTGTGCTTTCCGCTGGATGGGAGCATAAAATTTTGAGAGATGGTGATGCATTCATGGCTGTTGTATCAATCTGCATCATTAGTATGTCATTTTTGAGGATGCAAAAAGAAACAAGGGCTTTTGTTACCCATTTCATTTGACATTTTGAGGAATGTCCTTATTGCTTCAGTGAACTGCAGCTGAGTGAACGGCTACAGTTCAGGTGTGACCAGGTAATGAAGGTCAGTGAGGAACGTAAGCAAAGGTCATGCAGAAATAATACGTGGGTCAGTGTTAGGGTAAATTAATGACATGTAGGTCACAGCAGCAGAGCACACCATTAGGTCAGGTTGAATACCACCCTGGAGGTCAAGGGATGGCTCCAGCAACAAAAGGAAGCAAGGTTGAGTGGGCAAAGCTTGTCACTTTGCCTAACAGACACCAGATCTCCTTGATTTTACTCATAAAAAATCACAAAGCCTAGTTGATTGAAATAGAAATAGAAAAAGAAAAAAAAAAACACATTCCACATCTTTTACATAAGAATTTTCAACCCTGGTCAGGCTGCATCAAGGTTAGGGCAAGCTGAGTTAAGTTAGGCCATGCTGTGTCGGGTTTGGCTAGCTCAAATTAAGCTCGGGTAAGTTAAAGGTTAAATAAAAACTAAAGGGAAATTTTGGGGAAAACATCGAGGAGGGAAACAGACAACAGGCAGTTAATTGCATATATATATATAAAAAAAAAAAAAAGGAAGGTGAAGAGGGAAGAGGGAAGAAAGATGCACAGGGGAGTCAATCAGGAGGGTGAGGGCTTCCTTAGGGGGCAATGTCAAGGGGCGAGATGCACACCGGGGAAAGATCGGGTCAAGTTTCCCAGGTTTCCTTGGTAAGTCTGAAAGGTAAACAAATAAGGTCAGACGGAACTGTGTGTTTCTGGCCTTACCTCGTAGCTCGTCTCGTCCACCTTCTTGTCCCTGGCAGCCATGGTGAGGGCGTGCTCTACCCTAGGGCTTCGACACACTAAAAGGGCACAAACAAGCGGGAATAAAGAGCCATAACGTCATCTGGAAGGTCAACACTCGACCCTCACTCAGCTGATGGCTCGGCCCCGTGACGTCACGCCCAACACAATACTGCTGCCTTGGGAAAGCCTTGTGAGGGTTAGTACAGCATCATAATGCTAATTATATGAATGTTAATATTATACAGTGGATTTATAAACACTATTGATCCAGCTTAAGGGCAATAAAATACGTGTTTAATCTACACATCTGAGCTCCAGGATATCGACATTTCAAATATTCACATGTCCCTCTAAAACGATATAAAATATTTTGAAAAAGTGCATTAAATAATTATGTAATAATATGGGTTGATTAATAGCAGATTATATTCTTAATAATTGGAACAACATCAAGTTCAGAGATAAATGTTTACATTTGAAATATTATTGGAACATGTTCCGTGCAATATTCCGATATGAATAAACGAACTTTCCTAATTAGGGCTTCTATATGGTAGTAAAAGCGCCACTTGGGTACTTTATTGAGCTGTGAGGGTAAAAGAGTAAGAACTGGAAGATTAATGATGGCGGGGGTAGGGTGGGGTAGATAAAGTGAGCGGAAGTTGTTATCAGGAGACTGGTTGGATCACCTGAGGGAGTGTGTGTGACGCCCTCCCAGGGACCTGCCACCGCCTGCACCTCGTCCCCATGCTGCCGCCACAATGATTCTGTTGGAGATAAATAACAGAATTCTCGAGGAGACGCTCACCGTGAAGATTAGGAACAGTTTAAATGGGTAAGTGTTTGGTGAGAGGCGGGAGAGGCAGCCGGTGAGGGGCGGGTCGTCTGCCGCTGCCAACCCACGTCAAACTGTCACTACTTCAACTATTATTAATAAACATTTCGCTACACCGCCGCCCATAACTCACTCATCAATGCACAGAGGAGTAAATTTCACCCCTATACTCTTGGCCAGGACCCTCCATGCAAGGCCTCTGAGTCACCTTAAACTGAGTCATCACTTCAAATTCATACTGATGTTTTGTAGTTCGTGTTATACAGTTGTTGTTTTGGGGAGGCTGTGGAGATCCACCGCCCCACAAGACTCATCCTTAGAACAGCTAACCCAGGCTGAGCCACCCCACACATTTGAAGAGCCAGCCACCCCTCACTCTGCTGTCTGACATGTGTTAAACTTTTATTACCTAACAATTTAATGGTTTTGCTCCCGAGGTGGTCTTCTGCCATTATCCCAGCAGGGTCTCGGTAGAAAGGAAGGGAAAAGAAAATCCTGGGCCTTCTCCTCTGCTTCCTTGCTTGATTCACTAAGTCTTCAGACTGCAGGTGTCTTTGGCCACACACTGGTGAACTCTGTACATCTCATACATGTTTACAATCAGTCACATGTTGATGACACTGTCTTGGAAGGAGTCCAATAAAATTGATGCTTGCCAACTTGCACAACTTCCAAACCTTTCATCCCACAAATGTGTAAAAATCCATGCCCTTTTATCTCACAAAAGTATAACAAAAATAAATTAAGGATAAATTCAATTATTATAGATATCCAACTTGAATTTTCTTGTAACTGCAGTGGTGTTCTTTAATGAAGGCTCAGGGGGGCTTTTGCTCCACCACACCCATAACACTTCCCCCCCACCTTTTAAAGGTGAGTGCCCTCACTCATCAGACACAACTTTCAAAACCCTAAATTAATAGTTTATCTCAGGTATCACTACTCCCCCATAACAGTCTTTAGTCCACAAAGGCACCTGCTGAAATCTTCAGGGTGTAGCACCACATTTGTGCTCAGTGATGGGGCATCCAGCTGAGCTAGCCCAGTCTCAAACAACTCGGTAGCATAGTCCTCCCTCCTCCAGCTCCTTGTCCATGGAGGCTGCTGGGCTGACCTCTGCTCCATCAGAAATAGAAGCCTCAATGTGTGCTGGCTGGCCCCAGCTGAAAGTTCCAGGGCCATAGTGCCTCCATAGCTGGTCTGCTTGCACTACCAGGTTGTGCAGCCAAACTAACTGTCCCTCCAGGAACACTGGTGCTGAAGTCCACATAACGTGACAGCAACCGTCCCAGCTCCTCAGCCTGCCTCCATTGGGCAGGTAACACTCCTCTGCCGTGAATCCATCATGTGAGGAGGAACTCCAGCTTCACATTCCCCGGGACCACTGGGCACAGCCTCCGTGTCCCTTGCCTGTTGCACCACCTCACATGTGCCCATCGGTGCATCTCCCAGTATCTCCTGTGGCTCAGTGGAGAGAGTGGCGACCACCACTTGCACTTCCTCTGTCCCCAGCGGCATTAGCGTCCCCCAAATGAGTGTGCCATCCAAAAGTAGCGGCAGAGAGGAAGGGCTAACCAGGCTTCCACCCTCCATCTCTTGGTTAACACAGCAAAGGAGAGTGAGTTTACTCTCCCGGAGGTAATCCAAACCTAGCAAGCTCTCCTCACTGTCTGCCACATAGACTGGCAGGTTCTCATATACTCCACCAACGCCACTGGTGGTCTGCCCCGTCCCCTTCAGCTTGGTGCAGCAGCCCGTCACACCAGACAACTGCCATTCTGACAATCCAAGGTCTGCTGCTGCCACCACAATGCCCTCTGCAGGAAGGGCATTGTGGCATTGTCCTCCTTCAGTCATTACCAGAATTTGCATAATCTAGCAAAGACCATTTTTGTTTTTCATGCTGGAAGTTCATGATTGGTGGGTTACATCATCCACATATGGTCAGTGACAGAGATATCTATAATAGTCTTGGGACATGAATACTTTGACATGACTAGCTAAATGACTGCATTGTAATGTGAACTGCCTTTTGGAACATCATTCTAAAATTGAGCACCCCTCAGAAAAAATAATATTCCTGTGTTTATAATATTTTATACATTATATACCATTTTTAAAGTATCTCAAAGCTGTATCCCACATTTCAGATTCATTATATTGTTAGGTACTCAGGTTTTCTTCAAGCCATGTTTTACAGACCATCCCTAGGAGGTGTAGCAAGTAGTAACTCTGGATTTGTGATGTCACTCAGAGCAGAGTTAACCATCAAGTTAGTCATGAGGGACAACATAAAATTCTATAGACAAAAGCCCAGTTTGAGATAATTTAATTAATTATTACAAGCCAGAGTTTTCTTCTCATACTAAAAAATTTTTTTTATAATCAGATGAGAGCAAGTATGAGTTGTTTTATAGTAGTGTCCTTAAGTAGAAGCAAGCTATTAAAGATGAGATGTGTTCATTCTATCATAACACTGTCTTTGCTTCAGGATCAGGCCAGGCTATTTGCACCAGTCAGAAGTAAACTGTGAATATAATTTTAAAGCTGTATTTAAACATCAGTACCTTCTTACATATGTATAGACACTATCAGTAAGTGTTTATTTGCTCTGAATGATCTGGGTGCTTGAGTCATTTTCCACTCTTAACTTGCTGCTCCTCCCATTGCAGGCAGAAACCCGAGTCCGTCGATGTCACTATAGCAGACTTCGCCAGTGTGCTGTACCATGTGTCAAACCTCAATGGTGATAAGACAAAAATTCGGGTGAGTGTGCCTGGAGACACTAAAGGTTCTGGTGTGTATGTGTGGCCCTAGCTTCACTATACTAGATTTTATCAAAGCTTTGCATTTTGTAGATCAAGTGTGGACCTAAACTTGGTAGTATGTAGTATGTGTGGCACTGAGATGCACACACACACACACACACACACACACACACACACACACACACACACACACACACACACACACACACACACACACACACACACAGCACTATGCCACACCAACAAACACTTCCATCCTCCCTCACAAACATTAGTAGCCATACATTACACCTTTCTTTGACATTATACTGAAGTTACTGTACATTGTAGTGAAATTAGAGAGCTTAGTAAGAACATAAAGATCTCTTACTGCATGGATTTCCTTGTAAGCACACACAGGTGGATGCTCAACACCACTAACTGTCCCATTGCAGGTGAGTATATCCCTCAAGTTCTACAAGGAGCTGCAGGAACATGGGGCCGATGAACTCATCCAGAAGGAGTACGGAAGTCTCCTGTTACCTGAGGCGGAGTCTGGATATAACATCTCCCTCTTAGTGGACCTTGAAAACCTCCCCAATGACTGGCAGGCGTTAGTCAAAAAGATCGGGTTGTTAAAGAGGAACTGTTTTGCGTCAGTCTTCCAGAAGTACTTTGAGTTCCAGGAGCAGGGACTGGAAGGACAGAAGAAGGCTATCATCCACTACAGAGATGATGAGACCATGTGAGTCCTGCTGTCTTTCTCAGTAATTTGCTGTTATTCAGGTGGAACTGTTGAATTCCATCATGTAAGATTGCATGGATAATCAAAAACATGTGTCCTCTCATTTTTCTCATATATTTACTATTATTGAGATGGAACAGTTGAATTTCATCATGTAAGATTGCAGGGATGATCAAAAAATGTATGTCCTCTTTCATCTTTCTCATATATTTGCTGTTATTGAGATGGAACAGTTGAATTTCATCATGTAAGATTGCAGCTGTCCATACCCACAACAGGGATGATTAAAATATGTGGCCAGCCCTGCCTGTTGTGAGATTGGAAGCAAGCAGGATTATAGGAAGTGGTGGAAGTTGCTGTGCCTAACTGACATTTTCATTTCCTGTTGATGTCACTCCTGCTGCATCCACTAGAGAAGCATTACCATGTTTTATGAGAGAAACAGTTGAAGGGGACAATTATCATACTGCTGCATTGTTAAATAACTCACTAAGGGAATCATCACCATGTTTTATGAGGGAAACAGTTGAAGGAGGTGGTCATTATCATAATGCTGCATTGTTAAATAACTCACTAAGGGGCAGTGCAGTGGCAGGAAAGGAGTATTTGATAGCAACATGTAGGATTAGTTAAAGGTTGTAATTAGCACATAAGAAATCATTAATCATTTAGTATAGAAAGAGTATGACTGTTTTTGTGTGTGTGCTTGAGCAGTAATTGACTTCCAATCCACTGGCAGGTATGTTGAAGCAAAGGCAGACAGAGTTACTGTGGTCTTCAGCACAATCTTCAAGGATCCTGATGACGTGGTGATTGGGAAGGTGTTCATGCAGGAGTTTAAGGAGGGGAAGAGAGGTAGTCAGACAGGTGGGTGCAGTGGTGGAGGCAGGTAAAGGTACTCATGTTCCTTGCCTGTGTTTTAAGTGGAATAGTGCACACAGTTTCATGTTTGGTACAGTTTTGTGATACAGGTACACAGTCTTTTACGTGAAAATCTGAAAACCACAGTAATAATAAAATTGCCATTCTAAAATCTGAAAAAAAGCTGAATTCAGAAAAATGTCTTGTTTCTAAGGGTTTTGTGCAAGGCATTGTGTTAGTGTTGTGCATGTGGTCAGTAATTCTATGTCTTTGTTTACCTGTTGGCTGGGCTTCTTAAATTATCACTTCTAAAACATCCAAAACGAACTGTAATTGCTTTCACAGTACTCTGTGTGATTGTATTAATTGAGAACAGTGACAAGTTATGATTTTTCTTAAGTTCCCACATGGCTCTCACAAGACCGACTGCTAACATTTATCCTTTGCTCCACAGCCCCCCATGTGCTCTTCTCTCATAAGGAGCCGCCTCTAGAACTTCAAGACACTGAAGCTAGACAAGGAGAAAATATTGGTTATGTCACTTTTGGTGAGTTTGTTTGCTTGGTTAGAGGGAAAGAAAATACTTAGACTGAAGTGCTATAGAAGGACCTTGGAGAGTGTGATTCTGGTACTTGTTAGAAAGAAAATATAGGGAAACATTCTGATAATTGTTGTGTTTGACTGCTTAGGCCTCCTCTCACACTTCATGGAGTTATCTTGAGTCTAGAGTGTAATTTTAAGACAACACTGACACCAAACAAGTGACTGAATAATTCAAACCTTTCAGTGCCTATAGTTTTACATCTGATGCTTAAAATCACTTGTGGTAACTAAAATTAATTAACCACTTTAATATTCTCAGCAGTCCAAGAGTTAAAGGAGTCTGCCAAGGAGAAGTTCTTGATTCTGAACACCACATGTCTATTTCAGTCTTATTTCCTCGACACACCTGTAAGGCGGCCAGGGACAACACCATAAACCTAATCCACATATTCCGGGACTACCTGCACTACCACATTAAGTGCTCCAAGGCCTACATCCACACCCGGATGCGAGCCAAAACCAGCGACTTCCTCAAGGTCCTGAACAGAGCGCGTCCAGAACCAAACAAGTCTTCAGGAGAAAAGAAGACAGCATCGTAAGTACATTGCTTCATGTATCTCTCTCTCTCTCTCTCTCTCTCTCTCTCTCTCTCTCTCTCTCTCTCTCTCTCTCTCTCTCTCTCTCTCTCTCTCTCTCTCTCTCTCTCTTCCAGGTCCCTATAGGAAAGTAAAAGCAAAAATTTTCAGCTTTGATCCAGATTTTCTTCTATACCATAGTTCTGTATATAATTTATTTCATTGCACATTGCCTGATAAGGTGGTGTTTTTGTATCAGCATTAGGGAAGGACTGACTACTGTGCATTTGCAACATTATAGTTGACAGTACACTTCACAGCCTCTCAGTGGTTTCTTTATTCAGACTGTTTGGAACATAATGCATTACTCCTTATATATTAAAATTTAGTTAGCTGCTTCCTTCGCCAGCAACATGAGAGAAGGTTGTTATGTACAGTGTTAAGTTTTTATGATAAGAACACAGTGCATCATATATTTTGTATGGCTTTGTAAAAAAGTTTCTGCCTTCTTCAGCAGTATGAGAATTGGTGGCTGGCAATTCTCCATAGGGGGTCTAGTATCTCCCCCTCTCTCCCCTGTAGAGGGTAATGTTTGTGTGGATAACTAATGTGTGGCTTGCTGAGTTAACATCCTCTTACTTGAAGGAGGAACCCACTGCCTCCCCCTCTCTTATTCTTAATGTGTCATAGTTGTGTCTGTGAATAAGGTTTGGGTTTTATCAACAATGATCTCTTAATATTAAATAATGGTTGAGTGTTCCCATGATAATATTCTCATATTTGTGAAGTGGATTTTGTTATTTCTCTCATTCTCAATTAATATACAACAGTAATGTGTGTATGGGAGGCAAAGTTACCTTGGAACATTAACTTTGTAGCCATTATTTGTGTCACCTAATTGATGCTTTTTTCTTGTCAAAATTGTGGGTGACTTATCTCTCATTTCTCTCTGAAGTTTTGAGATGATGCTTCTGAATAACATTCTTTGCCCTTTAAACTAATATAGTCTAAGGAAATTGTGTGTGTGTGTGTGTGTGTGTGTTTACCTAGTCTCAGGTATCCCATTTTGCATGGGAGGTGACCTGATAAACAGACAGGCAGAGTCTTATAGTCACCATTTTTATTAATATGGATTTGATTGTAACAGAAATATTCTCAGGAACTGTCTATGCACCTTTTTGTCATTCATGGTGCATCTTGCTTCCACCTAAAATATACAGTGCCTCGCATTACTCTGTCACACAAACCTTGTAATCCTACTGTCCCAGTAAGTTGTATACCCTTGTTAATGCCTGTCTTCTCATTTCAGAGGTCGATCCTTTGTGCGCTCCAACTGATAGTGGATGTTAGTTCATGTTGAACTGGACGAACACGATCAACATCAACATCTTGCTGTGATTGGCTGCCGGGAGAGTCCAGGGCACACTTTGTTGAGCTCCATACTAGTGTTAGGACTCGCATAGCATCATCAGTTTTTTTTTATTTTTCTTTCTTTCTTTCTTTTTCTTTTTATTATTATTATTATTATTATTATTATTATTATTATTATTTTTAGTTTTCATTGAGCAAATCTTTTTAATAGTGAAGGACTTCTGGATACTGGTGCTGGACTCAAGTACTACATCATACTGGTGTACTTGTGGCATTGTTATTTTGCACAAAGTGATAAGTGAATCCCAGAATTGCATTAGCTGCTTTTCTATTTGCCATGCAGCTTCCATATCCTGAAGAGTGGGACACTGAGACTCAGGTTGTTATATAATTAGTACCATTATTTTATTACTATTATTACTAACTATTAATTATTATCATCTCTGGCTCTCTGGCATTCCCTGATTCCTGTTTCACGTCTGGACGAGTCTTGAACGTCAATCACAAATCCCACTTTCTGTATAGTCTACAATTAATATATGCCTAGTTATACAGTTATTGGAGTATTTATCAGTTATTCAATTGGGACATTGAGTCTCTATTTCCCACACTTGAGGATGTGGAGCTCCTTAACATAACTCGGGTAAGCCGCCGCTGCCGCCGCCACCGCCGCTATCCTCGTCCACCTCTCTTCCCCCTGTGGCCATAATGTTTCTTCCATTCTTAGGAGCCATTGTGGGGAGCCACTGTGGGGTCCTGAGCTTCTTATTTAGGAGATAACTGGAGTGGAAAAGGTGGTACGTCGGGCGGCTTCAAAACACCAAAGCTTTGTTGGCTTCTTTGTTTTCATTAGGTTTTTTCCTTCTTGCCGATTCTCACGAGCAAGCCTTGAAGGAGGTGTTATCAGGGGTTAGTGTCCTGGGTTTGTATGGTTTTATGTATGTCAGGTCAGTACTAGAAGGTGTTATCTTATGGGGTCAAGTGGTGTCCTGGGTTCATGTCAGGCCTGAACTGCCATTTAGCATGTATGTATGTAAGAGTTATTCACAGTTGATCTTTATTTTTGGTGTAGTTTTGAGCTTGAAATCTTGTAATGAACTCTCAGATGTCTGCTGTTGGATAGACTTGCTTTCCCATGGAAGACAGAAAGTAGGAACAAAAGTCATCGAGAAGGATAGATGTGGTGGAAACAGTTGCACTGCCTGTCCAGTTCACTCAAATGATATCAGGAAGAAAAGATTGGATGGAGATTAATGATTTGCTTATCCATTTCAATCAGGGAGTTAGAAAAGGTCATTTAGGAATGGAAAGGTGGGCTGGAGGCGATTCATTTGCCTGTACAACCTAACCTGTCATGTGTAGCAGCACAGTTATCTCAGGGCAGACATGTGAGGGTTATCACAGGGCTTTCTCACATCAAGCTGCACCATCTTGCAGAGCTGATAGTTACTGATTTGACTGCTCAATGAAGCTTTGGAATACTGTTCAAATACGTGCACAGATAAAGAAGAAAACACTGAAGCCATCATTAGTTGATCATTCAGAAATATAATGTGAACATATTTACCTTGAAGAGTAGTAGTGGAAAGAGTGGTTTTTATTATTATTATCATTATTTGGATTATCATAGTTCTTGTTTTGATTATTGTTGTCTCTATTCTAAGATCGGGAATTGCATTGACACTTTGATTTCTGCAGTGATGGGTGTGTAGGCTGTGTGGTGATTCGGAGTGTACCTCTCTGTAACGGAAACTGGTGACACCTTTTTGCTTCAATCCTATTTTGGATATCCCTAAGAAAAGTTACAAGAAATTTCCTACTACTATTTGATGTTGAAAAAAGAAAAGGTCATGAATCCTGCTTCTTCAGTTTAGACAGTGGAAAAATGTGTTTGGCAGACGTTTTTCACAAATCCCCTCTGACGTTTGTGATCCTACACCACAGATAAGAAAAGTATAGTGTCCACCTCTATTTATCAGTCTAGTTTGCCTGTGGTTTGTATCTCTGGATATGTATAGGCAGTGGTTGTTCATTGAGTTATACCTTAGCCTGTTCTTGATTAGTCGAGTAACATCTTAACCTGAACGCCCTCCCTTCATCCCTTCCTTCTCTCTGTAGTGTGTAGCTGCCCCCCCTACCCTCTCTCTCTCTCTCTCTCTCTCTCTCTCTCTCTCTCTCTCTCTCTCTCTCTCTCTCTCTCTCTCTCTCTCTCTCTCTCTCTCTCTCTCTCTCTCTCTCTCTCTCTCTTTTCCAACCATTTAGCCATCACCTTCATTGTTGAGTGCCCCAGCTGCTTAATTTATGGACTGGAGGAGGTGTTATTTAGAGCTGCAATCATCTTTTGTAAATATGCTGGTTAGGTGAAGGTTTGTAGGTGCACTGTGGCGCTGTCCCGGCTTCACGACAACCGATGTTAACGTTTGGAAGTGGAGGTGCCTTTCCTTAGTCATTGCCCTCGGGTTCAGGGAGCTTGTTTGGCGTTCTTGCCAATGTCCTAAATTCTAGCAGAGTTGTCTGAGACAGATTCCTTTATTTTGGTTTGTGAATCTTGATGCGTATGTGGTGATTTATTTAGCAAGGCTGCATTTGTGTGTCTCAGGAGCTCATGTGATACTTTGTGGTGTTATTTTATCATTATTTTTGTTTATTTATTAATTTTTTTCATGGTTTTGTTGTCCTTTGTCAGATTACTATGCTTGCCAAAAAGTTCTGTGTTATTTTCCTAAAGGAATTTGTTTTGGCCTGCATTTCCTCCCTTCCCCTCTCCCCTTCCAAGTTTTCTTTCATTCAAATTTTGTATAATCACAAACAAATTTACTATCTAATTTTCTTGAATTTTGTGTTATAGGCATCTGCTCTTTTTGTTATCAGTGTAAAGATTTCAGTTATTTAATATACTGTTCTTTGATACTTTGGGTTTGGCTGAATGTTGCAGATTTGAATTAATTTGGTCTAGAGCTTTACACTGATCATATCTGTCTGCTTAAAGTGTAATCAAGAATGATCTGAGGCATTTCCTGTGTAACTGATCAATTGTTGCTGGCCAAAAAAAAAATACACAATCTACGTATGCTGCTGACTAAATTTGTGAATAATACTGTTGTTCAAGCTGCCACTTTCATTTGTTTTATTCTGCTCCAAATTTTTTAAAGTTGCATCTCACCTGTTGTTCATGTCATCTTTTTTCAATGTCTGGTTATCATTAAGTTCTCAAAGACATTCCCCTTCTACAAATTTCTAACGACTTGTGTGTGTATATATATATGTATACTAGATATATAAAGAATTGAGTAAAACGTGTTTCAGAAGTATGATGAAGGGCAATGGTACCTGGACTGACTTTTTGCTGTTGTGAAAGTGAGAGAGAGAGAAAGAGGGAGAGAGAAAGAGAATGAGTGAAAGAATATGTGTTTAGCAGTGATGAATGTTCTCATACTAAACATTCCCAGTGCTTTGTGCCAACAATTTCCATAATCTGTTTCTTTTGCTTGTCTGAATCAGTCTGCCTTGGGGAACGAACACAAACACTTGTCTCGATTCCTGGCATTTGCTTTTTTTCCCCACTAAGTATTCAGAAGACTTTATAAGGGAAGGCACCCCCAGTATCCTTATATCTGAGTGATTTGTTAATTTTTTTGTAAGATTGAGGACCATTCTACTTGGTAAACTTTTCTTCAAGGATCTAGAGAATGGGATTAGGTATAATTGCATTCTTGTGTTTCAAGTGTTCTGAAGTCTTGTGTTAATCCGTACTTTCTTTTATCCTGCAATACATCCAAAAGTGATTGTTTCTGTGCTGTTTTCTTTCTCTCCATTCTGAAACCCAGTGCTATGATGAAGAAAATTCCTGTCTCCAAGCTTGTTTTACATGAACTACAGATTCTAAGACTATCCTCAAATGTTTTGGCATCTTGGGTTGACTACTTTTGACAGGCTTTAGTGAAGATTATTGCAGTGCTCAGGGTGTTCCCATGTTTGTAGTGATAGTTTAGCACAGGTTCTGCACTATGAGTGAGAAAACACCTTAGAGAACTCAACTAATCAACTTTATGGCCTTTGAAAATAGTCCTCATGGGAGCTCAAAGTGCATGGCTGAGAAGTATGATATTGAAGCATTAGACACTGACAATTGCTATTAATTCATGAGTTCAAGATTTTTTTTTTTTTTTTTTTTTCTGAAAGCAAGCAAGGTGACATGAGTTTGATTGTTAACTATATTTTGTACTGAGAGTAGTGTATTATTGCCAGTGTGTTAAGGTCACCTGGGAATGGTAATGTTACTGGAGTGAACACTTCAAAACACACCCCCTTAGAATTTAACTTATTTGTGGGTCGAGATCTCAAACTACCAAAATATCTACTACATCCGCAGAAAATTATTGTAAATGTTGTAATCTTCCTCTTTTGTAATAATGTCTCTAAAATTGATGTCTTTAGTCATGAAACAATGATACTACTAGTTGTATCAGATATACTATATATAAGTTGAATTTATCAGAAATAACTTAAAAACTATGATTTCTTAGTTAATTTTATTGTAATTAGATAGCCAGATACTTATTGGACTTTGTGTCAACAATGAAATAAAGTGAAGTAACAGTGAAACTTAAGAACTAGAAAAAAACTCTTCAGACCAAAAAAAAAATAAAAATAACATCATGACAGACTTTCTTAACATAATGAGCTTGATCTCAGTAAATCTTGTCCTAAACTTCCTTCTTGGTACATTGGTGGTTATCAGTCAAGTAACCCACCATACTCACTTTACCATGGTCACCATTTAACTTCAGTCTTGTGTCCTCAGCAGCTGAGAGAAAGAACTTGGAAAAAAAAAAAAAAACTCCCATGTACTTTGTTAACTTATCTGAGCTACTTATGACAGACTCATGTATGTTGTTTGTGTCATGGTATGTTCTGATGATCATAGTGATAGCTGGGAACAAAAACATAGTGAGAGCCTGACTGATCATGTCTGTGGCTTTGGAAAATTATCCTTTCATGAGAGCTGAAAGCATTCTAAAGTACAGTCCTCAGTACAGTGAGTGTAGGAAGTTACTTGATTCCTGATCCCCAACTGTATCCATTGCTATGATGTTTTCCTTAATGTTTTGTTTGGTTTTTGTTGGCTTTGTGCATACATTCTCAGCCTGATTACACTTTCACTGCCAATCTTAGCAGAACTGTAGGAACTAGCCACACTGTGTTATGTGCAATCCCCATGTTCACCGCAGTCATTGTAACATTATCAAAAGTCTTTTGTCATTGTTTTTGTACATCTTAAGATCAATATGTTCTAATATTACACATTCATTTAACAAATATAAAAGCTCAATAACCAGTTTTAAAAATGCTGCCTAATGTTGAAATTATTACGATGGGGTGTTAGAGTGTTAAGCTTCAGGGAGGAGAATGTCATGGGGTCGGCTTCAGTGTTAATTGTTCTTAACAGAGTCTGTGGGATTTTTGTTTCTGGGTTTGATTTCAATGAGTCTAATGTTAACCTTTGTGTTGAGTTATCTAGAAATAGCACACACACACACACACACACACACACACACACACACACACCAGAACCACTTGTGTGACACAGAGCCTTAAACCATGATGACTTGTTCTCTGTTGAGGGTGAACCCAGTCAGCCAGCCTTGTGTTTTGGTGCGCACACACACACACACACACACACACACACACACACACACACACACACACACACACACAGGAAGAATTAAGAAGCTTTGCACTCTAACACATCAACTATTGTTTGTAGAGAAGAAATCCCCTCATGGAACTATTGGTTGTTGTTTGTACTGACCTCGGCTGGGCCAACAGGGAGCCTTGCTGAGCAGAGGCCTAAGCCATTGGGGTCAGGTGAATCGGGACCAGACCAGGTCAAGAGGTCATCGTTCCCACAGAGGTCGTCACGTTGGTTATTACTGCTTCTATTGACCAGCTGCTGCAGAGTATTACTGAATATATACTTCATGCTCTGTGTTCCTTAACTTTAAAACTCATGCAAAGAATGACTCAGACCTACTGATTTGTAATAAAACTTTATCAATCAAGAGTATGCAATAAATTATATATGAAATACCAATACAGCCTTATTTACCAGATGACAAGATAATATTACGTTCTCACTAAAACTGTTAAGTGGATACAGTTGAATGGAGATATGTGTGTACTACAGTCAACGGTCAACATACTCATATCCACTATTTAGTGCTTTGCCTTCATTTGGATTGCTGGAAGTCCATTTCTCATTAGGTTTTATTAGGAAGTTGAGATCAGGGGACTCAAGGACGTAAGAAAGTAAGGAAAGCTGCAAGAAACTGTCAGGTCTACACGTGGCAAACTAGGAAGCAGTATAGGCATTGTGGAAACAAGTAGAGAAAGTTATTTTGACAGCTGAGTTTTGACTATAACAATACAAATAATGGATTTGAATTACTGAAACACATGGAGATCAACCAACGCAATTTTTTTTTTTTTTTTTTTTTCAGATGTAGAGAACTTGATTGTTTAAACTGTTTGATTAGAAAGCAGCTCAAAAAAAAAAAAAAATCTCTGGTGGTTGATCTTTGTGTGATTCAAAATGACAATAATTATCTTTTCGTTTCAAAGCAGTGTGATTAATTAAATGTAAAGTAGTCTTGGGTTTGGTCTCCACTTTTGATTCGATCATCTTCAGTTTTGTTTTTTCCCATTCAGCCAACAGACCATAATTTATTCTGAAACGCCCTGCCCCCGAATCCCCACTTCATTCAAAAGCCTCTAGTTGAAGTTACACAGATTTATAAGGATGTTTTTATGTTTATAAAGACAGATTAACAACATTTCTACATTATTAAAGGAAAATGCTCTCGAGAACTCTCGTAATCATTTCTGGCCTATAAAAACAATCATGATGAGAGAGCAAAGGCGTTTCGGGAATACAAATCATAAACAGGCGAAGCTGCTCGAGAAATCAAGTTTTTGTGGCGCACGAATCACGTGGCCAGTCATCCACATTCTCTGGGCCTGTTTGAAACGCTCTCTTCTCTCATAAAGACAATTTCAAAGGCCACAGAGATGATTAGTAACACACACACACACACACACACACACACACACACTCTCTCTCTCTCTCTCTCTCTCTCTCTCTCTCCATTGAGTGAGTACATACAATCCCTACTGAATTTTCATTATAATCCTAATTATGATATCACTCTTCAAAGCCTAAGCAGCTTCCACAAGAGGCTTAAATATGAGAGAGAGAGAGAGAGAGAGAGAGAGAGAGAGAGAGAGAGAGAGAGAGAGAGAGAGATTGTGTTTCCGTGTCATTCAGGTGATAATAGTTATCGTTTTTTTTTTTTAATGTTTATTAACTTGAAGATGTGATACTAAATACTGCGTCTATCTCTGTGGCTAAGTAATATTGTAAAAGGGTTTAAATCATCTATCGAGAGGGACCAAAGTATTATTTGGGAAGCTCATTTGAGTTCTCTCTTATTTTACATATAAATAGATACAACATATTGCCAGAATATTAGCTATTTAAGCCAGATTTTTTTTTTCTATCTTCCCTTTATTAGATATAAACTACAAAAACTGTATTTCAATAAATGTGACAAATTCCAAGAACAAAAATACTTCATTCATTCTTAAACTCACTTGTGTAGCCACAACTTTCACCTTTTCTAAATCTAATGAATAAAAATCCACAAGAAAATCTGTAGCCTATAGAATAAAGAATCAAGTCCAAAAAATTTAATCGCCTGGGAAGCGCAGCTACGCGAGGTGCTATTCCGCGATCAAGTGACCAAGAAGTTAGACGGGAGTGTATACTGCCAATGTGTTTCGTCTTGATTTTGTCTTATTTCATACGTATTTAGTCCAAGACTGATTGGCGAAGTCCTCTGCAATCTTCTGACTTAATGGAATGTAAGAGGTGACAGTAATGGCGGAGGTAGAGGTGAGTTAAGGGGTGCCAGATGGTGGGGCAAACGCGTGTCCAGGGATGGAGGCCACCATTTAACCTTGAGGTAACAGTGGCTCCCTCTGAGGATGAGAAAAGGCAGAAAAAGAGAAGGGAAAATAATATTGCTGCCCAGAATACTGTAAGCATGTAAAATGAGCTACAAGCACAAATAAAAAATCTACCAAAAAAAAAATCAATATTATTGGAAGTTGAACACGAATAAAAACAAGTGTACGGTGCACGCATTTCACTGAGTGGGACGGCAACACACTTAAAAAAACACCAACTTTTTTTTAAAACCAATAAGAACCCAATACAGGCTGAAATAAAAAATCTAGTTTTGGGACCGTAAAAAAATACGCCGAAAACGGCCCTCTTATTTACACAAAAACAACGCCAAAATCACCACTTTTCACGCAACACACGCGCTCAAATAACTTAAAAAACAACGAAATATTTTTACAAACCATAAAATCTTAGCTACAAGCCGGAATAAAATATTTAGGAAATAAAAAAATAATATTGGAACCGGAGGGGGCCGGGGAGCCTTATCCAAGATGGCGGTGGGGGCCAGTGGAGGGGACGACCAACCCTTCCCACTCATTTAAACCCTCGCCAAACTTAAACTAAGTAATGGCAGGTATATCTAACGAGCGGATATTAAAGCTAGGTCATGTGGCTCTGCTTTGCGACAGTATTGGTTTAAAACACTCACAGATAAGATAGATAATGGCTGATAAATAGGGATGACCCAGATTGTTTACATTTTCATTAAGTTAAATTTTACGGTTTTTAGCAACGAGACGAGGCTGACACGGATATATTGTGCTGGAGGTTAGGTGAGATGCGTTAAAATGAGTTAAAACCGTGGATTGTTCAGTTATTCATTAAAAAGTTACGTTAAGTTACCTAAATTTATTCTAACACTTCCTGACCTTACCTTCCCTGTGGTGGTGATGGTGGTGGTGCCTCCTTGTCACTATGGCTGGCTGTCTAGCACTTCTTCTCACAGCCAAACTTTTCTTTATTTTGCTTGTTTTCACCCACTGCTGCCTTCGGGTGTCCACTGCTAGAGCCCACGCCTTCCTCATTACCAACTAAAGAAGGTTTAACTCATGGGTAAGCCTTGGCAGCCACTGTGTAGGCGTGGTTACACACACACACAAAAAAAAAAAAAAAAAAAAAAATTCTGTCAGGCTGGGAGTTGAAACACACGTACTAACACCACCCATAGACGCGACACACTGACTTGTCAGGCAGCATTGTCAGCGTTGCCAGATTGTTTTGGCCATATTATCTTACTACACAGCCCGGGCACTCTCTTCATTAGAGGAATATAACACTCTTGATGTTATGTTTTTTTATCATTGACTTTGATTGATGGCTTGAAGGTCGTACAGTCACTGCTGGATGTGGAAGCAACACATTGCTTCGCTAGGATTATGTCTCTTACGGTTTCTGGTTTTAGCTTATTTCTGTCTTGTTTTCACACGGTTTACACTAGAGAAGCAGCGCTCACAGCATTAGCATGAGGCAAAGAAAGACATCCTAGTGAAAAGTCTGAAACAAGCTTAAACTTGGGGTTTCCATCACTTTCCTCCAGAGTTTTTATGGCACACCAAAATTTATCAGGCTGGTTGTAATTGCTTTTGTCCACTTTTTTCGCCATGTTGGTAGTGGATTCAGGCAGATCTTCTACGGCAAGCCTCCTCCACTCATCGTCCAGTTGCTGGAGGGTAGACTCATCCTGAGCAATGATTCGGGGAAGGTGTGTCGCGAGGGGCACCAAACTTTGCTCTTGCACTTTGCCCTGGATGCCTAGAACACTGGCTGGCTCCAGCATAAATTCTGAGAGACCGATATATCTGTGGATTCATCCACAAGAATGCTACGTACAAGAATGTACGAGTTTCGCTTCCACTGCAGATTATTTTTGATATTAGCAGCAGAACAGATCAGGAAGAGATTTAATTTCGGAGATGAAGTCCTTTCAAGGATGTAGAGCCAGCCAGTGTTCTAGGCATCCAGGGCAAAGTGCAAGAGCAAAGTTTGGTGCCCCTCGGGACACACCTTCCCCGAATCATCTCTCTCTCTCTCTCTCTCTCTCTCTCTCTCTCTCTCTCTCTCTCTCTCTCTCTCTCTCTCTCTCTCTCTCTCTCTCTCTCTCTCTCTCTCTCTCTCTCTCTCTCTATATATATATATATATATATATATATATATATATATATATATATATATATATATATATAAATTCTGCTGTATTTGGAAAGTGGCAGTTTTGCATAATATTTGGAATAATTACGTATGTACGACAATTTTACCAGAAGTACAATAATTTCAACATGTGTAGTACGATAATATGGCCAAAACAATCTGGCAACGCTGCTCATTTGACGTCGCGCTCGCGCCCCATTCACCAGCTCTGATAGGGGTCAGTTTGGGTTACTGTTTGCGGCTTTGTGACCTCGTCATTACAACTATTACTTGTTCTTGTCAAGATGCCCAAACGAAAGTGTAAATTCACTGCAGAGATGCAGAACAAACTCCCGTGCTTCAAAAAAGGGAGGAGTGAGTGAGAAGCCATGTTTGGTGTGTAAACTAGGAACATTTGTCTCACTGGCACATAAAGGTGTCCGGAATTTTGATAGTTCATATATGGCAACCCTAATATATATATATATATATATATATATATATATATATATATATATATATATATATATATATATATATATATATATATATATATATATATATATATATATATATATATATATATATGCATTGTATTTACAATGTAACGAATCTTTGAATTGTGAAATGAAAGTTAGGGTTTTAAATGATGTAGGTAGGTACATGAATGGGTATTTCTGGATGTAATTTTTATTCAGTTTCCTCATATAAGGCAATCGGATTATTTCTCATGCTATCAGGAGAGTATGTCTGTCATTAAGGATATGGAGAGCCTTCCTAATCCACGCTGCTGCTCCCCCGTGCTCCAGGAATCACAGAACGGGACAAAAGGGCAAGCGAAGACCCCATTGCCACCTGGTAATGAGGTGAGGAAATTTAATTCACATTGTTTAGTTTTGTTGATGTACTTAGTGTATAATGAACTTCCGTGTGACAAGTTAAGGTGCATTTCAATTATGCTATGAGTGGGAAAGATGGTAGTGAAGCTCCAGCTTCACCCTTCAACCCTTCAGGAGGTAAACATATCACGCAGGGAAGCCACAGAACGCTTGACTTCTGATCTTTCTAAAATTTCTGATTGGGGCAGAGCAAACTTGGTATTGTTCAATGCCTCAAAAACTCAATTCCTCCATCTGTCAACTCGACACAACCTTCCAGACAACTATCCCCTCTTCTTCAGTGACACTCAACTGTCCCCCTCTTCTACACCGAACATCCTCGGTCTGTCCTTTACTTATAATCTGAACTGGAAACTTCACATCTCATCTCTAGCTTCTATGAAGTTAGATGTTCTGAGACGTCTCCATCAGTTTTTCTCACCCCCCAGCTGCTAACTCTGTACAAGGGCCTTATCCGTCCATGTATGGAGTATGCTTCACATGTCTGGGAGGGTTCCACTCATACTGCTCTTCTAGACAGGGTGGAATCATCAACTCTCCTCTAACTGACTGTCTTCAGCCTCTCTCTCACCGCCGCAGTGTTGCATGTCTAGCTGTTTTTTACCGCTATTTTCATGCCAACTGCTCTTCTGATCTTGCTAACTGCATGCCTCCCCTCCTTCCGCGGCCTCGCTGCACAAGACTTTCTTCTTTCTCTCACCCCTATTCTGTCCACCTCTCTAACGCAAGAGTTAACCAGTATTCTCAATCATTCATCCCTTTCTCTGGTAAACTCTGGAACTCCCTGCCTGCTTCTGTATTTCCACCTTCCTATGACTTGAATTCCTTCAAGAGGGAGGTTTCAAGACACTTATTCATCAATTTTTGACCACTGCTTTGACCCTTTTATGGGACTGCCATTTCAGTGGGCATATTTTTTTATTGGATTTTTGTTGCCCTTGGCCTGTGTCCTTCCTACATAAAAAAAAAAAAAAGCTGAATCAGGAAGATAGTGAGTTTCCTTTGTTGGTTGTGGAGATACCAGAAGTCCTACGACATTCCAGTTTATAGAATTTGTGGAGAAAAATGATAGGCAGATGAGGAAGGAGCAGCAGACTACATTGATTTGTTTGCCAGGCTTGTTTCTTGCTTCATGATATTTGTGTTTAATTTACATTTAGTATAGTACCTGTTTCATTTTATTTTTAAACACTTGAAATCCTTTAGACATAAAGGTGGTATATTAGAGGTGTCAAGGGGTGAACCTCAGCTAATCGGGGAAGCAGCTAATTTAGAATGGCTCCAGAACCAAGGATGCTGAAGTGTTGATGGCCAGTCTGTATAGTATAGTGCTCCTGCTTGAGTCTTTTTTTCCATCCTGACATACCAGCCTTTCCTCTCGTCTGTCTCGGCATTGTTCAAGTTATGTTGTCACTTGTTATGTGTAAAATTATTTAGCATCATTGTAAGTTGAGAAGGCATGTTTTGGTGCCACTGACAAGAAATTACGTTGCAGGTAGTTGTGATAGGGAAGGGGAACGTAATGATGGAGGGCAGCCAGCCCCAGGCGTGTGTGTTCTGTGGGGGCCTGGGGCAGCTGAGGTGCTCAGTGTGCAAGGCATGGTACTGCAGCATGGTGTGCCAGGTAGATGACTGGTACCTCCACAAGAATACTTGTCGCTCTCCACCGTGAGTGTAGTCTGGTATTGTCATTCAGAATTATTTAAACTTGTGCAGTATGAGTTTTGCCAAGTAGTGTCAGTCAGAAGACCACTTGAATCTTGAGTTCATTTAGTGGTGTTATTTATTTTCTTGTGTGAGGAAAAAATTGTGTTTAATTTGAACTAAACATGGAATATAAAAACGGTGTGTGGAAGTGTCCTTTGCATTTTCCATTATAGAGCCTCCTTAGTGCAAGAGGCAAAGTTTATTGGTGCAAAATGATTGTCTTAGGGAAAAGAAATGAAAGAAAGACAAAAGATATGTAAGTATTTAATGAAGGTTTTCTTGGCAGGGTTTTGGATGATCCACAGAAGATAAATAGTAGCCTGTGTGGAACAGGTGGTGATGCATTCTGTGATGCTGGTGCTGTCATGATGTCTTCCTCTCCCTTCTCCTCCTTCTCCTCCTTTGTTGATGGACTGGAGAAGGACATCAGTGGGAGAACATCAGAAGAGATGGATCCATGTTCTGGCCAGAAGTGTTGCATGGTAAAGGAGATGCTTCCAGCAAGAAACATGGGAAACATGCCTGCTAACTTGAACATGATGACTGAGAACAGTTACAATTGTGGCAGGGGTGCTATGCTAAAAAAACTTACAGAAGAAGGAAGTTATAGTGCAGGAAGGGGTGCAGTGCCTAAGAGGAGTAATATGACAGAAAGTAGGTTTGTAGTAGCATGTGATGTATCTCCAAAGAGAAGTATTGCAACTGAAAATGTTGTGGACAAAACTGCAGCATTCCAGAAAGAAATTGATAAAAGTCCTAGTCTGAAATATTCAATCCCAAAGAAGAGCCTTGCAGAGATATCAGATAATTATGATAATATAGAGAGACATGCTTTTGCCAATGACATGAAATGCTTGCCCAAAGTGCCACTGACAGAGAAATCAGCTGTTCCAACTGGTGCTGTTGTAATGACACTTGGAGAGTCTGCAAGAAATGGAGAATCTGCTTTAACTTTGTATGATACAACAAATTCATCAGTTATTTCCCCCTCCAAAAAAGCTCCTGAAACTTGGCTGTACTTTGGTAGCTTGCTGGAGATAGAGAAAATCTACAGTGGTTTGATCACCTTGGCAGACAGTTATGAGCAGTTTACTGCTGTTGTTATGGTTGAGGCTGCATCATGCATATTCAGTGAGGCACATGAAATTTTAAGCACAGTCCCAGTTGATTTAAATTTTAAGCCAGAGGTTGGGTCTCTAGTAGCTGCTTACTCCCCCACTGAGGAGACCTGGTACCGAGCACGTGTACTAGAAATAGAGGGATCCACCTACAGGGTTTGTTACATAGACTTGGGGAATAAAGAAGCCGTGGAACAAATAAAGCCAGTTCCTGAAGGATCATTTTCAGAACTCCCTGAACTGGCATTCTTTGCCAAGCTCCATAGTAAAATTAATGACCAGGTCCAGGAAAAGTTGAAAAAAATTATTCAAACAGATAATACTTTAAAGTTCAAAGTTATTGCCAAGAAGGGATTGGACGTAAAGATTGCTTTGTGTGAAGACGAAGACAAAAATAATACAGCTGTTGCTGAGTATATTCTTGGACCACTCCTGATGCCTGCTGTCTCCCCTTCCCCACCAGCTGCTTCCTCACCCAAACCAAAGGCTGCTCCCTCAGCTGCTGTGAGGGAGAACATTGGCCCTGATTGTGGTCCACCTGCTGCTACTAGATTGAAGGAAACAAGCCCACCTCAGAGAGAAACGGACGTAAAGATGCTTGCTGTGAATGGTTCTCCAAAAGAAAATGATGTCATCAGTTCTGGTAAAGGTAAGAGTATGGGTTAAATCTTGTACTAGTGTTTGATGTATTAAACATAGTGATGAATTAATTCTGGTGTTGCTCTAGGTCATTAGCTCAAAATTGTTTATGCTTGTGTTTGTTGCATTAAGCAAAATTTTTAAATCATCAGAAGTGTTTGTCATTTTGTCATTAGAAGTTCAGAACAACAATGTGAGTGTTGTTCAGGTATAAATCATCTTGCTACCATCTATGCTATTAATTAATTTATTTATAAGTCCATTGTTTTTTCATATATACAGGACCACCAGAGAAGTGTAATGGTGGCCGTTGTTTAGCAAGAGATGTGAGATGTAAACTGGTGTTCTCTGAGGCTGACAGATCTCATTCCTGTTATGTCATTGCTGTGGTAAGCATCTTGTCTTTGTGTGTCCCCAGTATAAGTGTTGAGATTGGCAGGTCTTAAAAATAGTGTTCAGAAATCTTTTCATGAAGTGGGTCTTGCATGAAGCAGGCTGGAAATGGCAAGGTTTATGTATGACAGCAGTGGATTTGGGGATAGCAGAATAGTGGCATGAGAGCCTTCCACATGTAATGGAAAAGGTGGCCTTGTCCCTCTGTACTCATTCATGTTGCATTTGACCTTACCTGTTCTCTCTTCGTTCATCCAGAATGAGAGAGATCTGAATGTATTTGCATGCACATCATTATTCATCATTTTTCATAGACAGAGAGAAGAGTCTGTCCACATTACATGCACTTCATCCCTTATATTTATGACAGTGTTAAGCTTTGTGACATCACTTCATTTTGCCCTAGAATAGTGTGGACCTCTTACTTAAGCTGGAGGAGATGTCATTGGAGATAAACCAGCAGTGTGAGAGCAGCCCTGCCTCCATGTTTCATCCCAGGCGAGGGGAAGCATGCCTTGCAAAGTTTGTCAGAGGTAGTGAACTGTGATTTTGCATTTGTATCCCAGGGAGTGTTGCACCACAAATTGTTGCACTCAGTGAATTTTCTATTTTAGCCAACGGGGAAAGCTGTGGTTATTGGCTAAAGATCTAATTATGAAATATGAAAATGGGTAGAAACAGTTTGCTACATCTTTATCAGCTGGAGGGAAGTGTAATGTACGTGACTATTACAGTGCATCTGCAAAGTGAATTTAATTAGACTAATCAGCTGTTTGTCATGCAGTTTGATTATTTCTTAGGAACACAAAAATAAAAAAAATAGAATACTCATAATAGCAAAAGGCGCACCACCCATGTAGTGTGGTGCCTTTAGCTGCCCTTGTTTCTCCGAACTACTTATTCTCCTGTATGGAGGCATTGGTACTCTTGGGCTCACCATGCATGCTGCTCAGCTGCATCATAGTGGCACCACTGCCTGTACTTCTCAGTTAGCTTCATGACAATTGTAATCAACAGCCCATTCTCTACCTTAGTCTTTTGACAGTGTATTGCTATATTAGGGGATGATGAGGTATGCAAAAAAAAAAAAAAAAAAAAAAAAACACTATAGAAACACTGAAATTTATGAGAAATGTGGAACAGTTTGCTAATGGCATGCTAGCTGTATGTTGTGATGGTTTATGGTTAGTGGCCCTGTTGGGTGTGGGTAGGTGGATGAGGGTCAACTTTCAGTTTGTGTGGGTGGTGTGAATGATTGCTGGGCCTAGCTAGGAGTGCAGGGGTGGCATGGACACTTGTGGGACCAGGAAGAGGGCTTCATTATTATTGTGAATTTTGTTCATTATTATTCCTTATTCAATTTGTACGTAGCCAAACAGTATGCTGTCACGGATGCCACTGTACATATAAACGGTATGCTGTTACAGATCCCACTGTACATATAAGTAGGCTGTAAGTAATGTGCTGCTTGATAATCATCTTGAAGCAGTGTGACTTTTCTAACTTCATGCCCATGATTCCTAGGAGATGGCAGATGGTACCGGGCATTGTGTCTTGCATTGGACAGCACCTGCTGCCAGGTCATCTTTGTGGACTATGGCAACACTGAGAAAGTCTGTCATGCCGACATTCGACCAATTCCAAGGCAGTTCCTGGGGCTCCCCTGCCTGGCCCTGTATTTCCCTCAGCAAGGTAATGTTGTGCTGCTTTACACTCAACATTTTGATATAATTAGAAATGAGCATCCTGCACCAATGTGTGTACCAGGCAGACATCTCCTCCAAAGTGAGATAAACAAGTCTTTATACATACATTCATATTCACCATGACATTCAGTCATTCTGTCATGTCTTACTTTCTAAGTATTGAGGGGTGAGGACTGTTCTTTGCACCATGGTCAGATGTTTCCCACCATATAAACTGATGAGCAGATTAAATCAAATGCAGACAAACTTCCCATTGAGGTCACATGAGCATCATGCTTTCCCAGCTAGATATGATAGATTTTTGGGGGCATCACACCAGTGATGCAAGAAATAAACCTGAAAAAAATAGATAATTGCAAAAATTTGTCAGTTAATTTAACACTTGAGGTGATAGAAAAGGGTAAAAAATTGTGCAAAGCTTGTAGGACATTGTAGGATCAACTCGTATAGGAAAGGGAAAATATTTACAGGTCTAAAAACTCTTCATAATAAATTATTTCCCCTGACTGCTGGACAAAGCATTTATAAAATTAAAGCAATGTCAGTAATATAGGTTCTTAAACTGAAGCAATGAAAAGAAGAAAAGTGGCTTGGTTGTAAGTAGCAAGGTTGTACTCCACATCTTGACAAACAAGCATATCTGGAGTGAATCAGATATTGTACCCCTTCAGCTATCATACCAGACAGACATCCCAGAGTACTGATTTTGGTAATTTCACAATAAAGTGATGTTATTCTCTGATAACAAGAAGTTATCACTGCATGTTTTTCTTATGACTGCTTATATAATTGGTTTTCAGATATGGGTATGAACTCAGTGAATGGGAAGGAGGAGGGAGCAGGCCAGACAAATTCTCTAGCAGGCTTTACTTTCCTTGCAACTTTGAATTTATCACCTGAGGGTAAGATTAAGTTCCTAGAATAGTGCGCTTGCAAGGACCAACAGATTTTCTCTCTCTCTCTCTCTCTCTCTCTCTCTCTCTCTCTCTCTCTCTCTCTCTCTCTCTCTCTCTCTCTCTCTCTCTCTCTCTCTCTCTCTCTCTCTCTCTCTCTCTCTCTCTCTCTCTCTCTCTCTCTCTCTTCTCTTCTCTTCTCTTCTCTTCTCTTTCTTTCTTTCTCTCTCTATTCACAGTTCCATAATACAAGTCTGATGGAAGTTTGGTGTAAGTTCACTACTTAGTACACCCTTCTGCAATCAAGTGGTTCTCTCCCATAGAATTGTGTGTTTCATGCTATATTACTGAATCTGTAATATAAGAAAGTGAGTGACATTACATGTCTTATAGGTGGAGTGTATTTTCAACCAGTTTTCACCATGTTTCATTTCATTGGATGTACACTAGTTTCTATCAAGAGACTTTCAAGTGTATTTGTACATTTGGTGGGTTAGCAATAATGCAGCAGACCAGTGTTTCAAAGAAGTGGGGAGAGGTTGTGGATGGTTGCACAGGAAACCTGCTTTTTTGTATACTTCATGGGATGTTACAAGAAGTCATTCACAGAAGGAATATTTTCAGATATGAAGACTTGGTCAGTCAACATTGTCATTTATGAGACCTAAAGCAGTCACATTAGTTTTGTAGGTTTGTAAACTTATTTGGCCTTATAAAACTCTCCTAACTTAGTTGTAAAAGACATACATACTAGTATTAATTGGAAGTTATCTATTTACAATGGCTTTGTTTGAGTAGCCAGATATCATGGTTACAACAGGCTGTTTTGTGTTACACAATAAAATGTAAGTTTCTACTGGATGTGAAGATAAGCATTTATGTATTTTATTATTATTTTACTTCAAATGAGTTTGAAAGTACTTTTATGGTTTTGAGTCAGTTTTGTTTTGTCTTTTGGTTCCCTACAATTGATGAGGTGGTAGGTGGTGTA
Source organism: Scylla paramamosain (assembly GCF_035594125.1). NCBI lineage: Eukaryota > Metazoa > Arthropoda > Malacostraca > Decapoda > Portunidae > Scylla > Scylla paramamosain. Next base: position 18,377,974 of record NC_087182.1, read on the forward strand.
AGGCAGCTGTATGGCTGGGAGTGTTGTGGCACTGGCCTGGTGGTAAAAGGAATGTAAGGGATTGGGCGGCAGTAAAGTGCATCATTACAAAAATGTCATTTGTTTTTCATATGAACTTTGGAGTGCGCAGAAGAATGAAAAGATTTTTTTATTTATTTATTTTTATTTATTTATTTTTTTGTGCTTTTCTTGGCAGGTGTAGTACTAAATTAGTGTTAATATTACTTGTTTGCTATGGTCAGTCATCCCATTAGTGTTCCAGGCACCCCCCTATCAACTGGTCTACTAGTGCCCTGGGTGGGAGACCTTCCTGTGGTGCCAGGGTGTTGGCTAACTTTGTTACTTGCTTAGTTCACACTTCAGGGGAATTTCCAGAAATTGAAAATATAAGTGTTATAGGCAATGAGGTGTATCCTGTACCTTCATGATGATGATGATGATTACTACTACTACTACTACTACAGATAACTTGGCAGATCCCTGTAAAGTGGTGACAAGTGTGCTCTCTGTTCCACATCAAAGGCCAAGGGGCTAAGAGCGGTGTGAATGTGAAAGGTGTGTGCCTTGTCTTGGCAAACCACGTTTTCGGGTAGACAACCTTGGCATGTATTATTATTATTATTATTATTATTATTATTATTATTATTATTATTATTATTATTATTATTATTATCATCATCATCATCATGGACAGCCATGTGTTGGGTCATCTTGCATGACTTGGATAATAATGGTCAGAGCAGCTCTTAACATTTAACTAACGGTAGAAACCATTCATTATTTTTACCACTGTTTTGCTTTGCATGTGTATACTGTAGGGAAGTAAATTACGTCTATATGGCTTATTGTAATTTCACCAAGAATCTGTAATCATTACTAATTATTATGACATTGTATTATTTTGTTTTCATCTTAATTTTATTATTGTTTTCTCATCTTAGTTTGAATGATGTAACATTTATTTATATGTAAACTTGTCATGTCAGAAAGATAAAGTTGTATTCTCAAAGGTCTCAATCTATACATAGGTATCAGTCATGTAAAGCTCGTGGGTTTCAGTAAATTTAATAAAATTTGATATTAAGAATTTGAGTTATCATCTTGTTGATTAAGGTGTGGCAAGTAAAAGTGTTTGAGTGGTGCCAGCGCGCTGGTCAAGAGGTGAGTTCCTTGCATGATCGTAGGATTATGGTCCTGTCCTTGTAAGCTGTTCCTTGCTTCTTGGTTATGCTTGTGGAGTGTTGGCAGGGGATCATAACTCATGAACGTCATGGGAAAAGCAACCACCAAATACTGGGTACTTATTCAGGTGGATAGAAGATGAAATATATTCTAGTAAGATCAGTTTGTTCACATTGAATGTCAAGATTCTGATCTAAGTGGGTTACTCCAGTTCTCACTTGACCGAGACAAGGCGCCATAATGTACACACGCTCTTGATGATACTCCCAAACATTATATAAGAACATGACACATAAAGGTGTGAATTAAAATCACATCTTGGCCTTTAAGAAGAAGAGAAAGAGAGAGAATCTATGTCTGCACACCGGAGATCGTTCTTAAGATAACGCCCAAACAAGACAACTTGTCTAATTTTTCGTTGAACAAGATGGTGACACGGGAAGTGGTTGCTGCTGTGTGCTAGTGTAAGGCAGTACAAGAGCCTGTGCATAAGGACTAGGAAAGGTTATAATCTTAACTCGGCAAATTACATTAGTGGTGGGTGCATCATTTGCAAGATTGTAACCCTTTCCAGTCCTTATGCGCAGACTCCTGGGCTCCCTAGGAGAGAGATTATGTTTAGATTATATATAATTATTTTTGTAGTTATCTAAAATTACTATTGTTTGATTAAATGTTACTAGTATTTCATTATTGTTTTTGTCAGAAGTAGTAGTAATAATAAT
>NC_087182.1:18382380-18402380 GCF_035594125.1 Scylla paramamosain
CAAGTGATTCCGGAAACTGTAGTGAACATGAATCTATGAACTTCTCTGGTGATATGATAGTCAGAAGACACCAGACTTGTGCCCATAGACAGTGTTACCGCCGAGCGGGTGAAAGAAGTTGTTGTTGAGCAAGCGTATGAGCGTATGCTAAATAACATGATTTGTGTAATGAGAGTTAAAAGTAAACTCGTATATGAAGCATGGGTAACACTAAGGAAACAAAGTTAATTAGAGTAGAGATTAAGGAAACTGAATTCATTATAGTAGTTAATTGCAGTAGTGAAGATGTGTGAGAGGAACTAGCTGTGGAAAGCTTAGCTGCAGAGGGGTAGTGAGGGTCGGGTTTAAGGTAGGCGCACACTTGTTCGCATCGTACGGACGGCACGCATCGTACTCATCGGATTGTTTTTGGGGTCAGCGCACATTGGTCCGCATCGTACGGACGGCACGCATCGGACGGATCGGATTTTCTGCGCACATTGTCGGCATTGGACCATTCACCACCCGCAGTTGTGAAGCTGAGCTCTCTCTGGAAGGACATACTCCATATTTTTCTAGTGTATAAAGTTGTGAAAATGTTGAACAGTGATAGTGAAGAGGAAGAAATTGTAGTGGTTAGCTGTTTGCTGGCAGAAGAAGAACAGAAAGTTAAAAAAAGGAAAACATGGATTCACAACATAAACAGGAAAAGGCTGGAATTTGGAGAAAAATCTAAAAACAGTCAGTGAGTTAATATAACATTATATATTATGTATAAGCAAAGCATAGCTATGCAAACAGAAAAAATAAAATAAGTACCGAAGAAGGTTTGCATCCGACCGCGACGGCGCTCTGGCTGCAACTGACGATGGGGTCGCACATTTGCCGGCAAATGCCGTAGAGGCCATCCGCATCGTTCGTAAGCATCGGATTGAATGCTCTTTCGGGGATCCTCGTCGGCATTGCCGATGTCCGATGCGTACGACGCGGTCAAATGCGCGCAGACCCATTTGAAATAATGTAAAGAATACTAAAATCCGATGCGTACGATGCGTGCCGTCCGTACGATGCGAACAAGTGTGCGCCTACCTTTACGTGGTAAAGTTGATGACATGGCGCGTAGAGTAGATAAGACACAGGGGTCTCCTTAGTCACTCGGGAACTATTGCTGACCTAAGGGTAAGATGGGCAGGCATGAGGCACCGAGGGCCAGCAGGAACGAAGCCCGGTGCCGGCGGCACCTTCCCGAGGCAGTTAGCAGCCGGCTGGGCGTGCGGCGGGAACAATGCCACTAAACAAGGTTGCCGGTGTATCTCTGCTGAACTCAGTGCTGTGAGTGTGTGCACAAACTCTAAACAAATTCTAAAACTAAGTGATGTCACTGTTTAACTGATAACAAAACGCGGTGACGTATTGCTTGTCTCTCCAGTAATCAGAGACCTAACACCACCACGTTACTATAATATCTCGTAACGAGTGAACTCTTCTGGTGTTGGTGTAAATAAATTGTGTATATCGACTTGATTCAAACTTTCTTTCAAGCTTACTCACATCACGCTGCCTTAAATCAAATGTTCTTGCCACTGGCGTGACACACAGCCGAGTAAGGAAACGGACTAGCTGGATCGCTAATATCCGTGTCGTCCTCGTACTCGAGAGTCGTCCTCGTACTCGAGATTATTTTGTTAAGGGTGATGGTGGTGTGTGATTAATGCCAGGTCAACCCTTCGGAGGATAACACATCAGTCAGTTAATAGTACTATCACTTTCATTTCAGAGGTTGGTTAATTATAGTCATGAAGATAAGGCCCCCCCCACTCCCATCTCTAGCGCCCCACTTATATAAGTGGGAGGCAGTAGTGCGCAGTTGCAGGGGTGCTTGCTTCTGAACAGCTTCCGTCCACACTTGTTCTCAGACCAGCTGTGTGCTCTGTGTTCGTGTGTTTTTCACTACCAGTGAGACTTCTTTTTCATTACTGCGAGGGTTATCAGCAGGAGGCGACCGTGGTCTAACGGTTAGCACATCCGCCCAGCAAGTGGAAGGTCCCGGGTTCGGTCCACTGGCGATGCTTGCCTTTTCAGGTAAACTCCCTACTTTAACAATTATCATAACACTGTCTCAGTTATCTGTAACAATCATTATTCACTGGTCTTAGAAGTGCGTGCCACTACTTGCCACTTAGGGTGAAACTGGTAGCCATAATTTTCATTTTATTTTATATTTTTATTTTATAAGACTACTTAATCCATACTGATTGATTCATACTGATGCACCTCCAAATGAGAGAGAGAGAGAGAGAGAGAGAGAGAGAGAGAGAGAGAGAGAGAGAGAGAGAGAGAGAGAGAGAGAGAGAGAGAGAGAGAGAGAGAGAGAGAGAGAGAGAGAGAGAAATTTATGTCTACAGTCACCAAACCGAGATCCTTCATTTTGTTTCATGGAAAACGATCAAACCAGCGGGCGACAACTCGAGTGTTGCCTTAAAATAGGGATTTTCCCCGGCAGCTTTTCTTTGGTAGGTACAGTGGCGGACCAATAAGCATGCTAGTTGGCCACATGCAACTCGTCGCGATCAGGTCGAGATGATCTGATTATACGTATACATTAACATACCAGTTACTAGATATGTGTGTGTGTGTGTGTGTGTGTGTGTGTGTGTGTCAGCAGTCAGTCATCTGTGCTCCCGTTCATTGTGCACAGCGGAGATGGCGGTGCAAGCGGGCTACAGGGCGTTGCCTCAGTGGTCGCGGGACTGCTGGGCGGCCGCTGCTGTCTCAGGCCTCCGATGGGCGGCACCTGCCTTTTGGAGCCAGCAACACAGCCGCTGGTATTCCATTCCCGGCCAGAGGTAACATTGGCGTGTGTGAGGGATAGAAATACTTTCTGTATGTCTGAGTTCAGAAAAAAAAAATGAAATTAGTACAAAGAAACATTCATGGGATAGATTTAATTTCAAATATGTATAACACAGATGCTTCAAGCTTTCACACTGAAACCCACCTGGGGCTACTGAAGCAAATCCTTTCTGTTCCCTGTACTTTCTCTATCCGCACGTCAAACTAAAACTGGGTGTTGCCTCTATGAACGCAACTTGTTCTTGTGGCCATGCTCCTGAGCCTCGAGAGATTTCATCACTATGTAAATAAGACTTCATTGCTACTCTTTCATAACATGTCCTGGCACGGTTCGGTTCCTGTCAAGATGAATTCATCCCGAATTCGAGTAAGTTTCCCTGTGATTCTGTGAGTACCCAAAACTGATATGACATTTGCAGATGCAGTGGGAGCAAGTGGAGGTATGAGGTCGACAATGTGGTGAAGCTGATGGTACACAGGGTGGAGATTGGGTATTACAACATTGCGACTGGCGTCACGCTCAACACAGCGCGTCCAGTGACTCCGGATCTGTTTGAAGAGGCCCTCATGCACCTCCAAAAGTGAGAGAGAGAGAGAGAGAGAGAGAGAGAGAGAGAGAGAGAGAGAGAGAGAGAGAGAGAGAGAGAGAGAGAGAGAGCAGGCGTAATAAGGGAATGGGAAGATGCTATATTAAAAAAAAAAGCTTCACTAATGACAAGTGTAGATTCTGTTGACAAAAGCCTATAAAGATTCACTCACTGACAGCAAAGAGGGATATCCCGAAGAGTGTAACTTGAGGAAGATAAGGAGAGTTCTGATTAACTCAGTATTTTGATTTACCTATTTTCAGTCAATTCAGAAATAAAAGTTAGGTGTTTGGGTGCAGGGCGCAGCGTGAGGGAGAGAAGCAGAGTTTCCCTTTACATATATCATATACTCTAATATATACCTAACCTTCTCGTCTTGTCTTACAGGAAGGTGGAGTTCCTCCAGGTTTGTCTCCCTGAACGAGATGGACGCATGTGGGTCGCCGACATGGACATGCCCAAGATTGACTTTCAGGTAATGAACGGAAGGGTAATGAGATCAGACTTTTATGTCTACTTCTGTGTTGTGTCAGTGACTTATCCCTTAAGATTTGAGTCTCATAGGTCACTATGTTTCTTCATTGCTGTTTTTTGTTGGCAATGTAGTGTCTGTCAAAAATAGCGTATAGCACATTCTGCCACTGTGCGAACAGGCACTTCTGCCTTATATTTCTAGTAATATTTCTTGCTACATAGGTGCTGAAGGATGGCTCCCTATTGGATGTGGTAAAGAGTACGACAAAGGGTGCCTTCAATCTGGCTGAGGGTCCACTGTGGTGTGCCCGGCTGGTGGTATGCCCACCCGAAGAGCCGTGCAAATTGCCTCAGGTCAAGGACGCCTTCCCTCACCAGTACCACTTCGCTGTTCATTGCCATCACGCAACCAGTGACAGCAGAAGCGCGATAAACATGTATCAGGTTTTCTCCACACTCCTGGACAATCTGCTGGACGGAGCTCAAGTCGATGAGAAGCCAATTGGTGAGCTGCGCGACAGGAATGAGGACAGAGCAATCGAGGCCAAAATGAAGGAAACCTTGGAAAAGGATCCACAGAAGTTGAAGGTACTATTGGAAGAAGTTTCCAAACGTAAGACCAGAGTTCCCCTCATCACTGAGGCTTTTGGAGAGCCACAGGAACCTTATCCTGACACGATCTCCCTACCCACGGAAGTCCTGGACTACGAACTCCTGCAGGTCTTTATCGCCAAGTGCAAGGCACATAAAGTCACCGTCAATTCAGGTTTTGGAGGAGTGCTGAATGCGGCGCTGGTGGAATTGGTACGTGAGGCTGGCATGGTGCAAGACTCCTATGTGATCTCATCCTGCCATTCTGTTGACACTCGCCGGTACATGAATGACGTTAAATCATTGGTGTGGGGCTACCATGCTTGCAATATGGTACATACTATGGAGACGCCTTGCAATGTCAGGAAGAGTTTCTGGAAGTATGTTGTAGACTATGATAGCAAGTTCCATAGCCACCTCAACATGAAGGGTCCGTTGCAGGACAGAATGCTGGATCACATGGTGCTGGCAACAATGCCTGATCGTAAGCAGAAGGTCATATATGACTTTTTCATTGTAAGTCTTCATTCTCCCCAGATTGAGTCTTTCGGCGGTGGGAAGCACATTCAACTGAGTGATTTTTGTAGCTATTCACCACTCACCAAAACTGATTTCGGGATGGTCAATGCCATTGTCAGTTTCCCGGATCGAGTGTTATTCCAGCCGTATATGTCCTCGGGATTCATCACGAAGGAGAACGCTGAAAAGTTCGTTGACAAGGTGATTGGCATGTTCTATGATATTTCTAAGACCATGGATTAGAACCTGCAACTTGACGCTGCTCTTGTTTGTCTGTTTGTTTGTTTGAAGTTTATAAATTAAATTTACAGGTGAGGTTTGTAGATGAAGTTCATAAATGAAACTGTTAGAAAAATTTACGAATTTAATTTACAGGCGAAGTTAGTGATCAAGTTGAAAGATGAAATTTAGGTGTCAAATTTATGGATTAAGTTTGTAAGTGAGGTTTATATATAAAGGATGCATATGAGGTATAAGTATTAAGTTTACAGATGTAGTTATTATGGGTAGAACAGAGTTATGTTCACGTGGATAGATCTAACGTATGAACGGTCCAGTAAGATCAGGTACGGCTAGACTCGAGTGTCCACAACTTCATGTATATCTACGGAACTGCGTGGCTGATCGTAACGAAACTCACACCTTGTGTTACTCACACCTTGTGGTAGCACGTCTCCCTCAGTTTTATGTGATAGAAGTTCCATAACTTTTGGTGGGTTTAGTTAATGGGTAGTTAGCAAAAAGTGGAGGGATGTCTCACACATGGGTTCTTAATAACTATGCAGCTTATCCTCCTGAAACTAGTCACGTACCTTTCATATGTATATAAGTATGTCAAATTTTGATTTGTACTACGCATACATAAACATCTTATAGCAACTTATGAACCAATAAAATGATCAAGCTAAAATTTGGTAAATAATATGAACCAACAATGCTTCCAGGAATGATAATACAAAATTAAAATTCCCTCTGCGCATCCGCAAATCACATCATAAAAAAAAACTATATATATATATATATATATATATATATATATATATATATATATATATATATATATATATATATATATATATATATATATATATATATATATATATATATATATATATTATTATTATTATTATTATTAATTTCTTTCTTTCTTTATTTTTTTTTATACAATTTTGCCCCACCAAATTTTGACATATCATTGGACGTAGAATTGAATGTCTAATGATGTGTGTAACAGACCATCGAGTCGCAAAAGGTTTCAGTTATCATGAGCTGAAGTTGGTAGTTGTCCGACACAACGCTGCGAGAAGCTCTACCTCTTTACTTCCGTTCGCCTCCTCCACCCTCCATTCCCTTCTCTTGTGTGGGTCCATAAAAATGTAGTCATCATAAATTATAGTCATTCACACAAACGTGCGCGTGGAAACTAGAATGCCACAACGCAATACTTAAGTGAATATTTATTGCAATGAATTAAGTCGTAAGTGAACATAATTTCTACTGATTCACCGTATGTGGTTGTGATGCGTCCAGAATTGACGGTCAGAAGTGGGGAGATGAACTGCGTACATTCCTTGACTCAGACCAACGGCAACTCGCGTGAGTTACAATACTAGTTGTCTGTTCTAGTTGTCATGTGTCAAAGGTTAGTGAACATGACTACTAGGTGGTATTAATAGCTAAGGAATCGAGTTGGTAAATATTTCGGCGTCTTATCTCGAATACATTGCATAAGTTATTGCGGACACCATGGGTGTTCCTATGCTTTCAGTTATTGTTATCACAGCTTAACGAAAGTTCTACATTATCAGTGCTGAAAGAAAGAAAAAAATACTCTTGACATAATTTCTGTGGTTGTTAGAAAATAGCTTTTTAATAGACGTGTCCAAAAACAGCTGAAAATCGTAGATTTCATTAAAAGCTCGAGACGAGACGGCTAAAAAGTATAGCATTCGGAGTCTCGAGAAGTGACGTCATAATCACGTGAGGAGCTGGGGCTTGTCCGTGGAAGCTGAGACTGGAGTCTGGCTTCCTTGGGAGTGGTAGTGGGCGGTGAGCGTGTGGTTGTGTTGGAGGAGTGATGGAGAATGACGCGGGGGTGTGGAGGAAGAAGAGCGCTGAAGTAATAGAGTGGCGAGATGAATATCATAATTATTGGTGATACATCGTAGTGGTGCTTCCCGTCCCTGCAGAAACAAAAAGCAATCATGAAGGAGAACTGGGCGCGAACACTCTCCTTTCAACTCTCCCTCTCTCTCCTTCCTGCCTGCCCGTCAGCTGCATCAAGTTCTCGGGCCAGTGTCCCACAAAAAAAAAAAAAAAAGTCACATGCTTCCACCAAATAACATGTTCCGCCTCTGTGGAACATGACCCACCGGCACAGGTGAACATGAGGGCGCCGTTGATGGCGATGCAGAGGCCGCAAAAGATTGGCTCTGAGGGAAGGGCAGCTGCCTGCGCGCGCCACGAGCAACCACAGCATGCGGTAGGCAGGCACCTCGGACACGCCGTGGAGGATGCTGAACAGGTAAGTGTTCGCTCCGTGAATGAAACTGTAATGTTGGTGTTCGCCATGTGTGTTCATTGGCAATTGTACTCTTCTTTAAGATAGAAAACAGTGCAATACAGTGGAGACACAGTATTATGGAATACTGCACCAGTGGCCCGAGTTGCTGTCTCGTGTGTTCATAGAAAATTATACTCTAGACAAGAAAACAATGCAAATAGGGGGAGATGCAGTATTATGAAACAGTAAGGATCTGCGCTGTTAAGGAAACAGTAATGTTGTAGTTAGCCACGTGTGTTCATAGGAAATTGTACTCTTCTTTAGGTAAAAAAACGATGCAATGAAGGGAGAACACTACTAAGAGACACCGCATCACTGGCATCATTCAAAACCTGATGTTGGTGAGGTGAGGAAGAGGCCGTAGTACGCGGCGCATGCCAAGAACCACATTACGATGTGTAGACACATCCTGCGGGCATGTTGACCACTGCTGTAGGGAGATAGCACGTGTCGCAGCACGCCCACCACCAAGTTCCCAACGCCATGTTCCCGTCCGCCACTAGCCTTGCCCTGCTCAAGTTCGCCCCCCATCTGTCGCGTCAGGTGTCGGACACGAGGGTATTAGATCAAAACAAATGATACGACTACGATGCACTGAGCGTGGCGCCCGGCATCACACACACACACACACACACACACACACACACACATCCTGCCCGTTATGAACGTGGGGCAGGGGAGGGTGCTTCAGGATCGGTGGTCGTGGCCTGATGGGGGGTCAGGCGCTCCCCAGAGGCACCTGCCTCGCCTCAGATCTCGGCCTCGGGCTTGGCAAATTTTGCATAGTTTTTGTTTTTCTTCTTTCTTGTTAGTGTTTTATTGTTCATTATTTTATGGAGAAACCACGTCTTTGTTGATTTTCAGGTGGAAGAGGCAATCCTTCAGTTGTGGTCGCGCAACTTAGGTATTCTTAGAAGTAATGAAAGAAAGTTGGTTTTCGATTTATTAGAAAGTGTGATAAGAATCTGTGACAGGATTTTTGGTAACACCAGCAGTAGAACTTGTGGGCCTTAGTGTGCTGAGTTTTTATGAGAATGTTGGGATTTTAAAGTACACGAAGAATGGGCAGAGCAATGAAAGGTGTGGAACATTTAATTTATCTCTATCTTATTTTTCAGTGTTCTTGACTTTTAGTGCTGGTAGGTATTTCTTCCGCAGTTCTATTTTCGGAGGCTTAGATGGTCGGCCTCCAATCTTAGGAAGGCGCAGGCACTGAGATTCATGCCGCCCCCTTGCACACCTCGATGCAGTCGCCGTCGAGGATAGGGCTAATAGGTTGCACGTGGGCACTCTCCGGCCACTGTGCGAGAGCTTGAAAACTGGCAGACCTCTCGTGGGACGTGAATTTGGGGCACCGCGATCACTATTTCCGAGCGCTGACCACTCTGCCACTGCGCTCAAAGTATATATACTCTTGAATGTGGTTTATCACACCTAGAGAGAGAGAGAGAGAGAGAGAGAGAGAGAGACTGAATGCAGGGTATACTCTCTCTCTTTCTCTCTCTCTCTCTCTCTCTCTCTCTCTCTCTCTCTCTCTCTCTCTCTCTCTCTCTCTCTCTCTCTCTCTCTCTTTCTCTCTCTGTTACCCCTTCCGGTAGGAGAAAATCAAGTCAACTGTAATGCCAAACTGCAATATCGGGACTCGTGTAAACATAAATAAAAGTAGTGTCTTGGTCCTAAAAGAGTCTTCCTCTCCCACATTCTGTAAGTCCCTATACTCTGGATTTTTATCGGCCGGAGGACAGGTGAAGGTGCAGCCAGAGGCCCATTTTCCTGACGATCCTGGGAGTTAATTTTTCCTGGACCTTCCTCTCTGTTGGAGTCTGTATTGCTGTCCCTGAACGACGCCTGCAGGTGAAGCGCAGTTAATTTTAGACAGAATGGACAGTTGAAATGGTGTTCTTTGAGTCGTCTTCCTCCTTGACGCGGACGAGATCATAGTCTGCCTCAGGAAGGTTCTGGTTCCGAGTCTCCGGGAGAGGGAGGGAGAGAAAGGCGGAAAGAAGTGCCATCATGGAGAACACTGCTGATGGAGCCCATACCGCTGTCTCACCCTGAAAGAGAGAGAGAGAGAGAGAGAGAGAGAGAGAGAGAGAGAGAGAGAGAGAGAGAGAGAGAGAGAGAGAGAGAGAGAGAATTACAATTCATACTATAATAAAACCTGACAACATAAACAAATGCTTAAGATAATCAATATACATATTTACTTGTATTTATAAAACTATCTCGTATTTATCTATTCACACACACACACACACGTTGGGTGCTGCTGGTCCCTCACCAATATATCGTTAATGTACGGGGAAGCAATGCTGCCAACTCTCCCAGCGAAACAACAATGGCAGATGGCGAGGGAGCGTTGGTGGGTGGTGAAGAGCTCGGCGGTGAAGAGGTAAACAATTTGGAAGGCTGTGGCCACGGCCATCTTGCCCAGCAGCGACAGGATGATCTTGGCTGAGACGGGAACTGTGGCCCGAGAAATACAAGTGATCAGTGAACTCAGATAAAATGGAAACAAGAAGAACAATGCAAAGGAATCATACGTTACCGACGAGAGTGAAGAACAAATATAAGACAAGAGACGTGGTGCGTGCGTGTTGCCTCTCCCGGGAAATGTATTAATATAAGAATGATATGTTGCAATGTGATTGTGCCTCTTGTCCTTAAAGAGACAGGAGATTGCAAAGGAAAAACTAAACGTTAAGGCTGACTTGTTCATCATCACTGCCTCTCTTTTCCTTTCTTCTCTCCCCACCTCTCCTTACCATTAGTGGAGGCGAACATGAGGCCGGCGTTCACGGCGATAAACAAGGCGCAGACGACGAACAGGCCAAAGAGCGATGGACGGCGGCCAGCCCGCACCATGAGCACCATCACCAGCAGGTAGGCAGGCACCTCACTCAGGCCACCGAGGAACATGTAGAAGTAAAGGTCCACGCTAGGAAGAAAATAAAAATGTTTAAATGTTTGAATAACTGTACTATACGTATTCGTGTTGATTTTTTTTCTTTTAGAGGGCGCTGACTAATATCGAGCATTAATTTCTTTTTCTGATCAGTCTGGGTGTGTTTAGAATGATTCTGCTATGGGTTTCCCTCGCAGAAAATCCGTAACGTATCAAATGGGCGGACGGGGCGCCCAGGTCCCGACGACAGCCTGATAGGGACCCATGAAGATGATAATGCAATTAACTTTTTTTTTGTGAATAAAATCTTTATGTAGTCTGAGTTATCAAGGTGAAAACTGTGTCCTAGTCATTCAGTCTGCTTTGTCATCTCTATCATTTAAAGATATTCTACACGCGTTTTAGTTATTAAAGATAAATGACTTTCCATTAACAAAAGAACGAGTACATAACCATGCGCTCATCTACAGCAGCCAGAGTGGCTAGAGAAATAAGTAACTGTGAGCAAGGGCGGTGAGTGCACGACAATTTTGATCAAATCCAAAAAGTAATTGGAGATGGAGAGTGCAGTGCGCGGCACAGTAACCAAGGCCCTTAGCGGTACCTCTACTGAACCAGAAGGTTGTCCTCTCCTGGAACTCCTTGGTTTGTTTGGACATGCTGGTATGTTTACAGTTTGCACCGTTGTAGTTGGTCAAACGGCAGCGCCGAAGAAAGAAATTTGATTTGTTTCTGAGTTGGTAGACACCAGAGACACCAGAGAAGGGAAGCATTCTCGTGCATTACCTGACGTTGTTGGCGTTGAGGGAGATGCCGTAGTATGCACAAGCCACGAAGATCCACACCATCAGGAGCAGACACATCCTGCCAGCGAGCTGAAGGGTGCTGTATGGGGACACCACGTATCGAAACGTGACCAACGCTTTATCTCTAATTTTGTGTTCACTTTCTCCTTTCTCATTATCGTGGTCACGCTGGTACTGCTCAGACCGCATCTGCAACGACAAGACACCATTAGCTTTAACCTCCTGCTCATGGGGAAGCGCTCAGCGGCCACGGGTCGTCTGCTAAACGTAAGAAATAATCTCCCAGTCACCTGGTGGCTGATGCGTGTGAGGGCGGCTCGCAGGGCGCCCCTGGAAGGAATCTTGCGACGGTTGGTAGCGGCGATCCTCACCAGCAAGTTCTCAGTGTCTTTGTAACGATCCTGCAGCAGCAACCAGCGAGGCGACTCCGGTAGAAACCTGCAGGATGTTATCAGTCACCATCATTGTCGTCATCATCAGCATAACAGTTAAGAAATATGCGTCCACGTTGCGGAAGTGGAGCGTTGTGTGACCAGAGATAGTATATCCATAGCAAATGAACACACTTCTTATCCTGATGATCCTTGGCGGGCCTCTCACCGCTGCTGCCCTCAGCCCTTCATCACTCACCTTCCGTATTGGTGACTGAAATGGGTCACCTCCTACAGCTTGTAAGCTGAGGCTATTACAACAATGTCTCAACACGCCTCACCACAACACGCGTCAGAACACGCAGCCACTTACCCCCTAAGAACTCATCACATTCATTTTTTATAGTTTTGATAAGTGAAAAATGTTTCTTTTTGAAACACACAAGACTCTTGATCAATAACAAACTGTTTGTACCAAAGGGACTTTCCTCATGCTAAATGAATAACAACATTTAGCATTTTAAGTCAGCCAATTGATGATGATGATGATGATGATGATGATGATGATGATGATGATAGTGATAGTGATGATGGTGATGATAGTGGTAGTGATGATGATTTTTACGATATACTAGTAGTGACGTTTCCTCCTCCTCTCCCTCACCTCCACGACAGCAGGAAGATGAGGTTGGGCAGAGTGAGGGCGGCCTGCAGGTAGCGCCAAGGCTTAATGAGGTAGGCGATCCCAGGCAGCATCATGCAGGCCACGGCCCAGGCCATGCTAAACAAGCTCCCGAAGGTGGAACGTGATGAGGGGGTGCACATCTCCATCACTGCAGCAAGAACAGAGACAAATGGAAAGAGATGACATGAAGAAACGAGTTATCCTTTCTTTTTTCGGGTGAGTACTTGCTTTTAGTTTCCTTTAGCGAAAATTGTGTACTTAGTGTATCTGCATTCAAGTCACAACGAGATTTTAAAAGCTCAGAGTCCATCAAAACTACGAACATTAGATTCGAAGTATAAACTGGGGATAAAACTGTGCAGTCATCAGAATTACATTTTGGGAGATCAATTTTGAGAATAAAACCGTCGATGTACACGAAATGGTCTACAGAAATTAAATAATTCCAAAAAAATTAACTCCAAAAAACATTTAAGTATTTTACTTATATATTTCTATTTTACTCACTAATAAGAAAGTTGCACGTAACGAGGGAAAATATGGCGGTAGAGTGCGTGCACTTGAAGATGATGAAGACTGTAACGGACGGAGATAAACAGCTGGCCAGTCCCTGCAGCAGGGCCAGGACCGACATACACAAGGCGACGGGGCGGCGGCCAAACCTTGTGGTGGAGGAGTGGACAGATGTTACTGGCTCTGGATACTGTTATAATACTTTCGTTAGCTATTACTTTTTTTTTGGGGGGGGGTGGCACCCATAAGACGAATAGGAAAATGGCAAGAATGAGAACGATGTCTTGTACAGCGGACTACAAGAATCAAATCCAAAAGACACAGTAACCATTCATGGGTAAGCTATTTACGAGTAGGCAACATCTGGGAAGGAAGAAACATTAGAGGAGACGATACTGAACACTGAGCTTTATAGAATCTCATTTGACAAGGGGAGAAGTAAGAGTTTGCCTTCACACGTTAATGTAGTTTTTGTCTGAAGAGCACATCTGGTGGCGGCGGTAGGATTCTAGCGTCTTCTCCCTGATCGTCAGCGGGGACAGAGGAAGGACCAGATTAATTCATTTGGAAGATGAACAAGTTATTGAGGCGAGGCAAATCTTAGGTAGGGCTGAAAATGGGATCTCTATTTTAATATGACATAAATACACACACACACACACACACACACACACACACACACACACACACACACACACACACACAGACACACACACACACACACACACACACACACACACACACACACACACACACACACACACATACACACATTTTCAAATATCCTCACCTGTCAGTGAAGAACGGCGTTAAGACCGAGGAGATGATGTAGCCGATCTGATTTGCAGCTTGCGTAGTGGAGTACAACACTCGCCGATCACACACCAGGTCCCACTGCACCAGTGTGAATCAATTAACGTACACACAGGTACACACACACAGAAGATAGATAAGCTAAAACGGATTAATGAAAGTATTGTACAAATGAAACGTCGCTCTTACCATTCTGTACATGAAAAATTTGGCTATATCTAATGGGCTGTCATAATATGAGGCACCTAGATGCAGCCATGCTGAATAAAATACCTGATAAAATAAGAAGCTTTTCGACTCTGAAAACGTTAAGCTATGGACCAAAAGGGAACAGGCTGGTGATAACTCGACACGCCTGATGTGTTCATCTTGAAGTGTAATACTTTACTGATCTCTTGATAGCTTTAATTTTTTAGATATTGTCACCATCTTATAACATTACTAAACAAAGTGAGAAAGAAACGCCGTGATGCAGTGGTAATGTTAATATTCATGGAGTATTATGAGTCCTCAGGTGAACGGGTTCGAATCCTGGTCATGGTCCGAGGCTGGGAAAGGCATCCTGCCGGGGTAACGGTTCCCTAATGCCGAAACCAAAATCATCCGTTTGGACGTTCTGAGGCACCGTTCTTGCCCTGATTCAAGGAAAGCTGGACGTAAGATCGAAAAGGAAAGAATAGCAAACTATATAAAGTGAGAAACACACAGACTGACCACACTTTATAATTTACTGGTCATGTAGAACAATAGTCTCAACGTTTAATTTTACGAAGAATATCGGTTATATTATATAAAAGACAAATTATTTTCGAATCCTAATAATTAAAAACGAATAACCTAGGTTTTTGCCCCGTCTGGTTGTCTGTAATAAAGACTTCTATTCCATTCATAAGTATTTAATAATAATTTTGAAACACAACTAGACGCCCGATAAAAGATGTGGCGATTCCTCACACTGAAACACTCCCAGTAAACAGTCTGTCCAGTGTGAGTCGCAGATCAGGTTAAAATCTTAGAACCTACTCCCGCAGGAGGCACAGGTCCTCTCGCGCCTACCTCAGTCACCACGGAAGACTCGTGCTGCGTCAGGTTGAAATCTCGCGCGCTGCAGGAGACGACCCGGGGAGTGTCCTGGTCGGCGAGGTCGTGCAGATAGGTCACGGCGGCGTCGTACCCCAGCTGCGCCGCCTTCGTGTAGTTGTAGTCGTACATGTGGCACTTGTTGTGCTGCCCCGTTTTGTTGCTGGGGGCGTGTGTGTTTAGTTTTAGTGGGTAATTGTGCGTGCACACACACACACACACACACACACACACACACACACACACACTCTCTCTCTCTCTCTCTCTCTCTCTCTCTCTCTCTCTCTCTCTCTCTCTCTCTCTCTCTCTCTCTCTCTCTCTCTCTCCCCGATGACCAAGCTTGAGACAGTCCCCAAGGATCGTGACACAATGGCACGATCAAATATCAAAAGAAAAAAAAAAAAAACAGCTCTTAACCATTGCCTTAAGGCTGCTCATTATTGTTCCACGAAAGGAAGGACTGCCTGAGTAGTGAATGAGTGAGTGAGGACTTACTCAAAGGGAATAGCAAAGTCCAGGATTTGTTGGTCGGTCCAGTTGGCCTCCTTTAGGGACTCTACGCGGCACCAGTGGTCTGGGGTGACGCCGAAGAACTGGTAGGACATGGTGATGAGGGCGTTGAGTAGTGTGGCTGCCGGAGGGGACAGAGGACAGAGATGTGACATTACGGATCCGCGAAGGGGAAACATTAATTAACTGAATACCGTTGCGATGACAAACCACGAAATATAGAATCTTATTGGTAACTAAAATTTCAAAGTTTGTCCTGCCTTATGAAGCATGACGAGGGAGGCTGGCAGTGCTAAGCGTGCTTCCCACACGTCCCTCACTCACAGAAGGAGCAGACCAGGAAGAGACACACATTCCAGCGGCCCCGCGAGCCAACCATATTCATAATGTCCTCGAAGCAAGTCAGGGTGGACGCTGCGTGTTCATCCTCCCCGTCCATCTCTTCACTTAATGACATCATCTCTTGCTCTACATCTCCGTGAGGACCAGCAGGTGTGCTGCTGCGAGTGCTTCCTTTGTGGTGTCTCCCATCCTCGTCTTGTTTTCTTTTTGTAAAAAGATTTTTCGCCATCCTTTCTGTGAAATGCAAAATAAATGTCAGAAATCTTCCCTTGGTGTTTATTAAGTGTGATTGCTGAATGAATCTGCGGCTGCCGACAGAGAGTAAGGAGGAATTCTTTTAGTGACCACCCCGACGGTCTTCGTGGTGCCCCGATACGCGTGCTTCATTCTTCACCTTTCAGCGATCCTCACACACGTGACAACGATTCCTGGCATCTTTTTTGTCACTTGAAGCAACCCCGTCTTACTCTGCGGATATCTGTGACATGGGCCGCCCGCCTCGCCTTGTGCCCCATCATTGAGGTTTGCTTCCTCAGTCTGTCCGCCACCTTCTTGTCTCAGTCTGTTCCGCACCCTCCCGCTTCAGGCATGTTTTCTGAAACGCTTTCCTCTTTCACATCGACTATTTTCAAAGGCCACAGACATGATTAGCCAGGTTTTCAAGTGTTTCTCGTGTTAGTAATGTAGAAATCTTGTGAATCTGTCACTTGAACAAGAAAAAAATAAATAAATAAAAGCTTAAAACTCCGTGTAACTTTAACTACATCTTTTTGAATGTAGTGGAGATGCGGTGCAGAAGTGTTTCAAAATATGGTCCGCCACGCTTCAACCTAACGTTCTTTTCTATCACAGACACTTTTCTTGTAATTTTGATGTTTTCTTTGACAATCAACACGCCTCCATATCGTCTAACGCCCATGCTCGGCTTCTTGTTCTTAGATATTTTGCAAAACTTATTAAAATCCGCTTTGCAGTGATTGAGATTTCACTTTTTTCTTTCTCTCTCTTTGCAACAAAGTGCAAATGTTATGTGGAGAAGCAAAACTGCAGGATAGTGACGTGGCGCCCTAACTTGTCATTAAAGATATTGTTAAACGGTATAATCTTCTAAGTCTCTTCAAATTATCACAAAATATTTTCTTCGCTATTTCTCAATCTCACCAATATGAGAGGGAGAAATCCCCGCAATATCTTTACAATACTTGACTGTCTTGAGTCCCTTACCGTTATTTTCTTTTGTATAATTATTGTTACTGCTACCATTACTACTTATACAGTACTGCTATTACTGCTACTGCTACTGCTGCTGCTATTATTGTTGTTGTTGTTGTTGTTGTTATTATTATTATTATTATTATTATTATCATTATTATTATTATGGAAAACAGACAAAAGGCTCACTCTGGAAGAGCCAAAGACTATGAGCCCAGTATGAGCTCAGAGAGAGAGAAAAAAGCTGCTAAGAAATTACTACTGCTGCTGTTGCTCCTATCGCCGTCATGGGGATTGCGAATGTTTCTTAGCTAATATAAAGCTGTGCAAGATATCAGATGTTTCGGTCGTTCTTGCTGCTGTTGCTGATGATTATGATGATTCAGCTTGAGGATGTTTAGTTTGCCATCCATGAGGAATAGAAAGTGAAGGTTGTGGTATCAGACACCGTGTAGGACAACAAACTGATGCTTCATCATGAGGATATTGCCTTGATTAACAAACATGAGCTGGTTGTAGTGTGTGTGTGTGTGTGTGTGTGCTACAAGTATTGTGGCCCTATGTGAAACACACACACACACACACACACACACACACACACACACACACACACACACACACACACACACACACACACACACACACACACGCGCGCGCGCGCGCGCGCTATATCGCGTTTGCTCTCATGACAACGAATAATGATGCAGAAGACTGGTTGTCTAGTTCTCCGCTTTGCACATTTTAGTTGCCTTGTATTTACGATAGGCAAGGATGAGGTGGTGGCGTTCTTCCAAACCGGTGGGAAATTGACCGTGGAGGCCGTTCACACTGTTACAGTGGTGTGTGTGTGTGTGTGTGTGTGTGTGTGTGTGTGTGTGTGCTGTACTGCTTCAAAAACCCTAAGACTTAAATCTCAGTGTGTTACAGCTTGAGACATCCACTTCTGAAACCACGGAAGGCGCCCAGTGAGCAGCACCTCAAGGGTCACCACAGGAGGACGTCAACTCCATACGTGTATGTTTGTCTTCTCTCTGTAAACAAACCGCCAAGTCTTACCCGCTGCAGTGGCCGGCGTTTGTGTGGCCGCGTGCGTCACTACACTGGCCATGTTGCCTGAGGGACGCGCCCCACCGGCAGATCATGTTGTCAAAAGTCACCAGATTCATCTCGCACAAGTCGCTAAAAGTCACTAGGCCATATTGCGCCCCAGCTTTGGTTGCTGTTGATTATTATTATTACTATTATTATTATTGGGTTGGTAGTTGTATGCTTCTCAGTCTTAGTGTTTGACAGTTCGTGTGTTTTTCCTGTATCATGTTGGAGTTTATCAAGGTAATAATTTCTTTCAGTGAGTTTCATGAGGTTGTTCATCATTCTTATTCCATATGATCAGAACAGAGAAAATTTGTATTGTATAGCCTTGAGAATGCATAGCGTGAGGCATGGGTTATACAGTCTTTTAGTTGATACAGATCTAGTTACTTGTGTGAAACAAGCAGTAAACAATACCAGTCACCGCACCTCGAAGCAGAGTGCAGATCACGTGCACAGTGGCCTCCCTCAGTGTTATTTGATTGTCTCTAATCATATAAGACGCACTTGTGTTTTCAAGGGCACGTGATGAGTTTGATAAACTTTACTTAATATTATTTGCATACGAGTACATATATCTACGACTTTTGCGATCTTATACAACTTCTGACAATTAAACACATCCTTTACAAAGCAATAAAAGTTACATGATATTGGATTCGTCTCTCTTCAGTTAATTTTTATTAAAAATATCAAACACTTCACCAGCATATTTCAATTCGAATGTCCTCAAGCAGTTAACATTCAGTAACATGCAAAGTACATCCTTCACATACATAATTTCCCTCTCTCAATATCCCCTCTCAATATATAACATTAACATTTTACTCTGGACAGTGAAACTGTTACGCTATATTTACGATTACTGCGACAGGCGGCTTGCCCATATTGACCCTCTCTGGTCTGACAGCTCTGTGCAGCTTCTGTTGTCTCCCTCTGTTCCTATTTCCTGCACCACCTAATAAGCCTCATGCTGATTTTTTTTTTTCTTATCCCGAGAAGACTTTCATTGCCATAATGTTAATTTTTCAATAACTTCTGTAAATCTTATTTTCTTTCAGTCAGGAACAAGGAGGAGTTTTGACAACTATTGTGCCCGCTGTCCGTCTTTTCCACATCTTAGTTATCTTAGCTGACCAGTGAACTTCTGGTTCCCTTGTCAGTTAATATTATGGTAACAACCTGAACATCGCTTACCAAGTGGTAGTCTGTTGTTTTCTCCAGGTCTATTATCTTATCTGTTAGTCTTATGATAACCTACAGCATATTTATTATCCTCGGCGATCTCTCCTCATCTCTTATATATCACGTTGTATCAGCATATCGTAATTTTTTGCACGGAGGCCGGAGGCTGATATGGTGGTGGTGTCGTCAAGCAGTTTCGGGTGTGACGATCGTAACTTGGAGGTGGTGATGGTGGTGGTGATGGTGGTGGTGGCGGAGTGACGTAATGGCTCAAGTGGGTGATGATCGTAACAAAACTTGTTAGAATGTAGATTTTTTTCATGTACGGGAACTGCGCACCTGGATGCTTAGCCAACACTTCGGATTATGACTAAGCCGTTTGAAACTCACTTTGTTTGGCTGCTGCCGCTGCTCATACTTTGCTCTGCCAGCTCGACGTGCTTGGCTCAGCGGCCTACACACGATCCTATTGTTACATCTGGCATCCTCCGCTCGTCGCCACTAATAAACGTACGAATAAATCATACCAGTGGCTCACACCTCTGAGAGATTTATTTCAAACTTCATGTATTTCCAGACTTTTGTTAGCCCAAAGGTTCCTTTATGATTGCTATTACCCTTGTATAGAACTGTATTTAGAAATACCAAGATATGACTGCTAAAGAGAAGAATAACAGAAGAGGAGGGAACAGCGAAACTAATCCATATATGAACCAGGAGGGAAGAAGCTGTGGCACTATGGTCAGGAGGTCTTGCGGGGCGGGTGTTGAAAGGGAAATAGTTGAAAGACTGAACTGAATTTCAGAAGCTGTTTACTGGTGGGAGTGTATCGCACTCTAACAGGTTAATGTTAGAGTCTCTAGAAATGGCGGTTGTGAAAGTTATCCGTTAACAAATAAAACTGATTCTCTCTGTGGTGT
>NC_087182.1:18404880-18407380 GCF_035594125.1 Scylla paramamosain
AGAAGGAGGAGGAGGAAGAGGAGGAGGAGGAGGAGGAGAAGATAGAGGAGACGGAGACGCAGAAGGAGGAGGAGGAGGAGAAGAAGGAGGAGGAAGAGAAAAAGAAGGAAGAGATGGAGGAGGGAAAAGCAAAAAAAATAGACAAAATCTATGGTCAAAAAACAAAATCTAAAGGAAAAGTAGATAAAATATGATGTGAGAGAGAGAGAGAGAGAGAATATGATGTGAGAGAGAGAGAGAGAGAGAGAGAGAGAGAGAGAGAGAGAGAGAGAGAGAGAGAGAGAGAGAGAGAGAGAGAGAGAGTTACACCTGGTGATGATGAAGTAATCCAGGAAGAACCATTACAAAAGGTGTCGTCACAGTAAGGGTTTGGGGTGCTGAGGGGTCGCCATCTGTTGCTGTGGGGACTGTATGGCGGCGGTGGTGGTGGCGGTGGTGGTGGTGGTGGGAGAAAAAAAGTTGGTTAAAAGGAGGAGTAGAAAGAGGAGGAGGAGGAGGAGGAGGCGATGTTTGTTATGTTAATGAATGTGAAGCTCCACTACCATCACCACCACAACCACCAGACGCCACTGTAGTAGTTAGAGTAGTAGTGGTAGTAGTAGCGGTGGTGGTAGTGGTAGTAGCGGTGGTGCCGGTAGCTAGTAGTGATGGTACTAGTAGTAGTAATAGTAGTAGTAGTAGTAGTAGTAGTAGTTGTTGTTGTAGTAATAGTAGTAGTAGTAGTAGAAAATAAATTAAAACAACTATATCGACAACAAAAACAACATAAATAAATAAATAAATGAATAAATAAATAAATAAAGGAGTTAGTGTGATAAATGGATAAGTCAAAACGCGTACACGTAACGGTGTTGCATAATAATGTGTATTTTACAGTCATATAGAACTATAATTAATTTCTTAGTAGAATAAGTGTATGTGTGCATGTACGAGAATGTATGTGTGTAGGTAATGGGCGTAGACGGACAAGGTTAGGGCTGACATGATGAAGAAGGTAAGAAACTGTGTCCAGGGCTAAATGATAATTGGTTTCTTATCTTTTTGTTGTAGATCGAATAACTCGTGAGTTTTTGTGGTTTTCACACGAATATATCAAAAGAGAACATGTAAAAATGCAGGGTGTAACACAAGTTTCTGCAGATATTTCTACAGATAAAAGTGCAGGTTAATCTAAATCGAAAATGTTCTTTGCACACATGCATCTTAAGGCGTTGTTTAGCCGTGGTGTGAAACTCGAGTGTGGCCTGGCGACAGATACAACGGCAGGGCTGGGCAGGTAACCATATTGAAATGTGTAGACCTGATGAAACTGTGAATTATTCAGTAGTGATTTCTGAAAGTTGTGGAGGTTTCCAGTGATAGCAACGTACAGGTGATTTACCGATAAACATTACACAGTAATAGTATAGATGTAATAAACGACAAATAAAATAACAGGCTGCGTGACACCATGTATTGTCTGCCCGGCCAGGGGGTAGGGAAGAGCCTTATAGTATAGATGTAATAAACGACAAATAAAATAATAGGCTGCGTGGCGCCATGTATTGCCTGAAAGGCCAGGGGGTAGGAAAGAGCAAGGCTAGCAACAAATCAGCAGATTGCTAGTCCTCCACACGCAGTTTTCCTCAGAGACTATGACAGGGAATACTTTAAGATTGTATTATATGAAATGAAGTAATGTGGAGTGTGTGGACATGGTGTTTCCCCGCCATGCTTATCAGCCCAGCCCAGCCCAGCCGTTGTATTTGTCGTCCGACAGCACTTGAATTTCATACAACAGCTAAACAACGCCTTACAATTCACATGTGCATAGAATATTTTCGATTTAGAGAATTTAAACCAATTGTTGTATGGTCGTAAGTACAGCAGTGGTCGTTGTTGTCATGTTGTCGTCCTAATTGTCTTAATAATTTTAAACTAGTCGTACTACAGTCGTGTGTGCAGCAGGCCCATGTCGTGTTGTCTTCGTGGTTGTCTTACATAGTTTAAACCAGTTTTAATATGGTTGTTTGTACAGCACTGACAACGGTTGTCGCGTCGCCGTGGTCGTACTGTAGTATTTAAACCCGTCGTAGTACAGTCGTATGTACATTACTGGTTGTAGTTGTGTTGTCGTCGTCTTCTTACAAAACATATACTTATTGTAATATGGTCGTTTGTACAGTGCTGATCGTCGTTGTCGTGTAGTCGTCGTCGTCTTCCAAAAAATATACTATTCATAATATGGTAATTTATACAATCCTGGTCGTCGTTAGGTTGTAGTTGTTGTGTAGTCGTTGTACATAAGAACATAAGAAATAAGGGAAGCTGCAAGAAGCGACCAGGCTTACACGTGGGTATGGTATGAAATATACCTACCTATTTCCATCTATTATCCCCATCCATAAACTTGTCTAATCTTCTCTTGTAGTCGCCTTCCACAACTTAGACTAGTTGTAATTAGTAGTTTGTTCGTGGTCGTTGTCGCCGGGCATAAACACAGGCTTTGGCCAGACCCCTA
>NC_087182.1:18412380-18437380 GCF_035594125.1 Scylla paramamosain
TATCTTTCATTGCGGTGTGTGTGTGTGTGTGTGTGTGTGTGTGTGTGTGTGTGTGTGTTTTGTTGTTGTTGTTGTTGTTGTTGTTGATGTTTTATGTATTTCCATGAGTAAACTATATTTGTTTTTTTTTCTTTGTTTATCTTTCTTTCTCACATCTTTTCTTTCTTTATTTATTGAGTTATTTATTTTATCTTTCTTTCTCACATCTTTTCTTTCTTTATTTATTGAGTTATTTATTGTGTGTGTGTGTGTGTGTGTGTGTGTGTGTGTGTGTGTGTGTGTGTGTGTGTGTGTGTGTGTGTGTGTGTGTGTGTGTTTGCATTGTTTATGTTGTTGTTTGCATTGTTTACTAGAATTCTTGACCTACATAGCGTGTAAACAGACAATCAACTATAATATATGACTACTGCTGACCTGTCTATCTTATCAATTCACCTCACCTCTCCACCCAGCGCCTTCTACACTGCCCCCCACCTCTTCCACACTGAACACCCTTGGTCTGTCCTTTGCTTGTCATCTAAACTGTAAACTTCACATCTCATTTCTTGCTTCCTATGTAGAACTCAAGGAAGAATTAAAGAGATGAGAAGAAGAAGGGAAGGAAGTGGAGGAGGAGGAAGGGAGGAGGAAGAAATTAGACCAATATCTCTTTACTTACAAAAACCACAAGATTATACCTCCTCCTCCACTTGTGGAATTTGATGAGTTTGCATAATTTCCCTTTATACTGACGCCATCCTGTGAAACGCAGTAATTGATAGATATACGTATAATTTTAGTGTATATACATTTTGCTATATCATTGTCTTTGTATATCATTTATATTTATAAGAAAATAATATTACAGAAACAGGTAACCCATGTCAGCTGATCAGTGTCAAGGATTATAGCCTAGCTCGGCTTGGGGAGTTTCAGTTACACCTGAAGTATGATATGAGCAGGGGTTCCTATAAGAATATCTGAGTTAAAGATAAAACTGCACTACACTCAGATAAGGGTAAGGGGTTTATGGATGTCAGGTAGTCAACATTTATATTCACTGTATTTTAGCTCTGTTTGAACATAAGAACATACATAAGAACATAAGAAATAAGGGAAGCTGCAAGAAGCGACCAGGCTTACACGTGGCAGTCCCTGTATGAAACACACCTACCTATTTCCATGTGTTATCCCCATCCATAAACTTGTCTAATCTTCTCTTAAAGCTCTCTAGTGTCCTAGCACTAACTACATGATTACTGAGTCCGTTCCACTCATCTATCACTCTATTTGAGAACGAATTTTTTCCTATCTCCTTCCTAAACCTAAATTTTTCAAGCTTGAACCCGTTATTTCTTGTTCTACCCTGGTTGCTGATCCTAAGAATTTTGCTTACATCTCCCTTGTTATAACCCTTATACCACTTAAAGACTTCTATCAGGTCCCCTCTTAACCTACGTCTCTCTAGAGAATGTAAATTCAACAGCTTCAACCTCGCCTCGTAAGGAATACTCCTCATCCCCTGTATCCTTTTAGTCATTCTCCTCTGTACTGATTCTAATAGACCTATATCTTTCCTATAATGTGGGGACCAGAACTGCACAGCGTAGTCTAGATGAGGTCTGACCAGCGCCAAGTATAACTTTAATATTACTTCCGGCCTTCTACTTTTAACACTCCTAAAAATGAATCCTAGTACCCTATTTGCCTTGTTTCTGGCTTCTATGCATTGTTTCCCTAGACGGAGTTCAGAGCTAACTATAATTCCTAAATCTTTCTCGTACCCTGTACCTACCAGAGTTTGGTTGTTTAATGTGTACCTATTGTGTGGGTTTCCTCTACCTACGCTAAGCACTTTGCATTTATTGATATTAAATTGCATTTGCCATCTATCCGTCCATTCATTCATTCTATCTAAGTCTGCCTGCAAGGCGATGGCATCCGATTCTGACCTAATTAATCTACCTATCTTTGTGTCATCCGCAAATTTACTAACATCACTACTAATTCCACTATCCAAGTCATTGATATATATTAGAAATAACAATGGCCCTAATACTGATCCCTGTGGCACCCCACTAATTACATGACCCCACTCGGATTTCGAGCCGTTTATTACCACTCTCTGTCGCCTGTTACCAAGCCATGACCCTATCCAGCCTAACATCTTCCCATCTATCCCGTGTGCCCAAACCTTTCTCAGGAGCCTTTGATGGGGTACCTTGTCAAATGCTTTACTAAAGTCCAGATATAAGATATCATAACTATCACCATTATCTACTGCCTCGTACACCTTACTGTAAAAACTTAACAAGTTTGTCAGGCAAGACTTCCCCTTCGTGAAGCCATGCTGTGACTGATTTATCAAGTTATGTTTGTCTAAATGTTCCCTAATGTTCCTCGCTATTATTGACTCTAACATTTTATCTACAACTGAAGTTAAGCTGACAGATCTATAATTAGACGCTAAAGTTTTATCTCCTTTCTTAAAGATGGGTACTACATTAGCCTGCCTCCACATTACTGGTACCTCCACATTACTGGTTTGGGGTAGGTAGAGTAGGAAACATTATACCAGTTTTCTTGGAAAAGTTCATGGTCCGGCCCAATATTCCGAGCGTGAAAGGTACGCTCTGCTGCTCAGCGCTGTAGATCCCGGTGCCAATCATGACCTCGGAAAAAACAATCTTGTCTGCATCATCTGTCGTTCCCGATTGCCGCATGACATCCTCGCACATTCTAAGAAATGTACGAACCGATTAGTCCTTATCTTGCTCCGTAAAAGGCCTAACATTAGTCTCTGTTGAGAGAAGTTTCAGTGGTTTAGCAGGAGGATTTGAACCTACATTTGCAGTCACCATTCTGAGTGCAGGCCACGCACGAGTGGCATACGATTTACTGCTCTGCATCGTTCAAATGATTCCGGAAACTGTAGTGAACATGAATCTATGAACTTCTCTGGTGATATGATAGTCAGAAAACACCAGACTTGTGCCCATAGACAGTGTTACCGCCGAGCGGGTGAAAGAAGTTGTTGTTGAGCAAGCGTATGAGCGTATGCTAAATAACATGATTTGTGTTATGAGAGTTAAAAGTAAACTCGTATATGAAGCATGGGTAACACTAAGGAAACAAAGTTAATTAGAGTAGAGATTAAGGAAACTGAATTCATTATAGTAGTTAATTGCAGTAGTGAAGATGTGTGAGAGGAACTAGCTGTGGAAAGCTTAGCTGCAGATGGGTAGTGAGCGTCGGGTTTACGTGGTAAAGTTGATGACATGGCGCGTAGAGTAGATAAGACACAGAGGGGTCTCCTTAGTCACTCGGGAACTATTGCTGACCTAAGGGTAAGATGGGCAGGCATGAGGCACCGAGGGCCAGCAGAAACGAAGCCCGGTGCCGGCGGCACCTTCCCGAGGCAGTTAGCAGCCGGCTGGGCGTGCGGCGGGAACAATGCCACTAAACAAGGTTGCCGGTGTATCTCTGCTGAACTCAGTGCTGTGAGTGTGTGCACAAACTCTAAACAAATTCTAAAACTAAGTGATGTCACTGTTTAACTGATAACAAAACGCGGTGACGTATTGCTTGTCTCTCCAGTAATCAGAGACCTAACACCACCACGTTACTATAATATCTCGTAACGAGTGAACTCTTCTGGTGTTGGTGTAAATAGATTGTGTATATCGACTTGATTCAAACTTTCTTTCAAGCTTACTCACATCACGCTGTCTTAAATCAAATGTTCTTGCCACTGGCGTGACACACAGCCGAGTAAGGAAACGGACTAGCTGGATCGCTAATATCCGTGTCGTCCTCGTACTCGAGAGTCGTCCTCGTACTCGAGATTATTTTGTTAAGGGTGATGGTGGTGTGTGATTAATGCCAGGTCAACCCTTCGGAGGATAACACATCAGTCAGTTAATAGTACTATCACTTTCATTTCAGAGGTTGGTTTACTGTAGACATGAAGATAAGGCCCCCCCTACTCCCATCTCTAGCGCCCCACTTATATAAGTGGGAGGCAGTAGTGCGCAGTTGGAGGGGTGCTTGCTTCTGAACAGCTTCCGTCCACACTTGTTCTCAGACCAGCTGTGTGCTCTGTGTTCGTGTGTTTTTCACTACCAGTGAGACTTCTTTTTCATTACTGCGAGGGTTATCAGCAGGAGGCGACCGTGGTCTAACGGTTAGCACATCCGCCCAGCAAGTGGAAGGTCCCGGGTTCGGTCCACTGGCGATGCTTGCCTTTTCAGGTAAACTCCCTACTTTAACAATTATCATAACACTGTCTCAGTTATCTGTAACAATCATTATTCACTGGTCCTAGAAGTGCGTGCCACTACTTGCCACTTAGGGTGAAACTGGTAGCCATAATTTTCATTTTATTTTATATTTTTATTTTATAAGACTACTTAATCCATACTGATTGATTCATACTGATGCACCTCCAAATGAGAGAGAGAGAGAGAGAGAGAGAGAGAGAGAGAGAGAGAGAGAGAGAGAGAGAGAGAGAGAGAGAAATTTATGTCTACAGTCACCAAACCGAGATCCTTCATTTTGTTTCATGGAAAACGATCAAACCAGCGGGCGACAACTCGAGTGTTGCCTTAAAATAGGGATTTTCCCCGGCAGCTTTTCTTTGGTAGGTACAGTGGCGGACCAATAAGCATGCTAGTTGGCCACATGCAACTCGTCGCGATCAGGTCGAGATGATCTGATTATACGTATACATTAACATACCAGTTACTAGATATGTGTGTGTGTGTGTGTGTGTGTGTGTGTGTGTGTGTCAGCAGTCAGTCATCTGTGCTCCCGTTCATTGTGCACAGCGGAGATGGCGGTGCAAGCGGGCTACAGGGCGTTGCCTCAGTGGTCGCGGGACTGCTGGGCGGCCGCTGCTGTCTCAGGCCTCCGATGGGCGGCACCTGCCTTTTGGAGCCAGCAACACAGCCGCTGGTATTCCATTCCCGGCCAGAGGTAACATTGGCGTGTGTGAGGGCTAGAAATACTTGCTGTATGTCTGAGTTCAGAAAAAAAAAATGAAATTAGTACAAAGAAACATTCATGGGATAGATTTAATTTCAAATATGTATAACACAGATGCTTCAAGCTTTCACACTGAAACCCACCTGGGGCTACTGAAGCAAATCCTTTCTGTTCCCTGTACTTTCTCTATCCGCACGTCAAACTAAAACTGGGTGTTGCCTCTATGAACGCAACTTGTTCTTGTGGCCATGCTCCTGAGCCTCGAGAGATTTCATCACTATGTAAATAAGACTTCATTGCTACTCTTTCATAACATGTCCTGGCACGGTTCGGTTCCTGTCAAGATGAATTCATCCCGAATTCGAGTAAGTTTCCCTGTGATTCTGTGAGTACCCAAAACTGATATGACATTTGCAGATGCAGTGGGAGCAAGTGGAGGTATGAGGTCGACAATGTGGTGAAGCTGATGGTACACAGGGTGGAGATTGGGTATTACAACATTGCGACTGGCGTCACGCTCAACACAGCGCGTCCAGTGACTCCGGATCTGTTTGAAGAGGCCCTCATGCACCTCCAAAAGTGAGAGAGAGAGAGAGAGAGAGAGAGAGAGAGAGAGAGAGAGAGAGAGAGAGAGAGAGAGAGAGAGAGAGAGAGAGAGAGAGAGCAGGCGTAATAAGGGAATGGGAAGATGCTATATTAAAAAAAAAAGCTTCACTAATGACAAGTGTAGATTCTGTTGACAAAAGCCTATAAAGATTCACTCACTGACAGCAAAGAGGGATATCCCGAAGAGTGTAACTTGAGGAAGATAAGGAGAGTTCTGATTAACTCAGTATTTTGATTTACCTATTTTCAGTCAATTCAGAAACAAAAGTTAGGTGTTTGGGTGCAGGGCGCAGCGTGAGGGAGAGAAGCAGAGTTTCCCTTTACATATATCATATACTCTAATATATACCTAACCTTCTCGTCTTGTCTTACAGGAAGGTGGAGTTCCTCCAGGTTTGTCTCCCTGAACGAGATGGACGCATGTGGGTCGCCGACATGGACATGCCCAAGATTGACTTTCAGGTAATGAACGGAAGGGTAATGAGATCAGACTTTTATGTCTACTTCTGTGTTGTGTCAGTGACTTATCCCTTAAGATTTGAGTCTCATAGGTCACTATGTTTCTTCATTGCTGTTTTTTTGTTGGCAATGTAGTGTCTGTCAAAAATAGCGTATAGCACATTCTGCCACTGTGCGAACAGGCACTTCTGCCTTATATTTCTAGTAATATTTCTTGCTACATAGGTGCTGAAGGATGGCTCCCTATTGGATGTGGTAAAGAGTACGACAAAGGGTGCCTTCAATCTGGCTGAGGGTCCACTGTGGTGTGCCCGGCTGGTGGTATGCCCACCCGAAGAGCCGTGCAAATTGCCTCAGGTCAAGGACGCCTTCCCTCACCAGTACCACTTCGCTATTCATTGCCATCACGCAACCAGTGACGGCAAAAGCGCGATAAACATGTATCAGGTTTTCTCCACACTCCTGGACAATCTGCTGGACGGAGCTCAAGTCGATGAGAAGCCAATTGGTGAGCTGCGCGACAGGAATGAGGACAGAGCAATCGAGGCCAAAATGAAGGAAACCTTGGAAAAGGATCCACAGAAGTTGAAGGTACTATTGGAAGAAGTTTCCAAACGAAGGACCAGAGTTCCCCTCATCACTGAAGCTTTTGGAGAGCCACAGGAACCTTATCCTGACACGATCTCCCTACCCACGGAAGTCCTGGACTACGAACTCCTGCAGGTCTTTATCGCCAAGTGCAAGGCACATAAGGTCACCGTCAATTCAGGTTTTGGAGGAGTGCTGAATGCGGCGCTGGTGGAATTGGTACGTGAGGCTGGCATGGTGCAAGACTCCTATGTGATCTCTACCTGCCATTCTGTCGACACTCGCCGGTACATGAATGACGTTAAATCATTGGTGTGGGGCTACCATGCTTGCAATATGGTACATACTATGGAGACGCCTTGCAATGTCAGGAAGAGTTTCTGGAAGTATGTTGTAGACTATGATAGCAAGTTCCATAGCCACCTCAACATGAGGGGTCCGTTGCAGGACAGAATGCTGGATCACATGGTGCTGGCAACAATGCCTGATCGTAAGCAGAAGGCCATATATGACTTTTTCAGTGTAACTCTTCATTCTTCCCAGATTGAGTCTTTCGGCGGTGGGAAGCACATTCAACTGAGTGATTTTTGTAGCTATTCACCACTCACCAAAACTGATCTCGGGATGGTCAATGCCATTTTCAGTTTCCCGGATCGAGTGTTATTCCAGCCGTATATGTCCTCAGGATTCATCACGAAGGAGAACGCTGAAAAGTTCGTTGACAAGGTGATTGGCATGTTCTATGATATTTCTAAGACCATGGATTAGAACCTGCAACTTGACGCTGTTCTTGTTTGTCTGTTTGTTTGTTTGAAGTTTATAAATTAAATTTACAGGTGAGGTTTGTAGATGAAGTTCATAAATGAAACTGTTAGAAAAATTTACGAATTTAATTTACAGGCGAAGTTAGTGATCAAGTTGAAAGATGAAATTTAGGTGTCAAATTTATGGATTAAGTTTGTAAGTGAGGTTTATATATAAAGGATGCATATGAGGTATAAGTATTAAGTTTACAGATGTAGTTATTATGGGTAGAACAGAGTTATGTTCACGTGGATAGATCTAACGTATGAACGGTCCAGTAAGATCAGGTACGGCTAGACTCGAGTGTCCACAACTTCATGTATATCTACGGAACTGCGTGGCTGATCGTAACGAAACTCACACCTTGTGGTAGCACGTCTCCCTCAGTTTTATGTGATAGAAGTTCCATAACTTTTGGTGGGTTTAGTTAATGGGTAGTTAGCAAAAAGTGGAGGGATGTCTCACACATGGGTTCTTAATAACTATGCAGCTTATCCTCCTGAAACTAGTCACGTACCTTTCATATGATATAAGTATGTCAAATTTTGATTTGTACTACGCATACATAAACATCTTATAGCAACTTATGAACCAATAAAATGATCAAGCTAAAATTTGGTAAATAATATGAACCAACAATGCTTCCAGGAATGATAATACAAAATTAAAATTCCTTCTGCACATCCGCAAATCACATCATAAAAAAAAAAAAAAAAAAAATATATATATATATATATATATATATATATATATATATATATATATATATATATATATATATATATATATATATATATATATATATATATATATATATATTATTATTATTATTATTATTAATTTCTTTCTTTCTTTATTTTTTTTTATACAATTTTGCCCCACCAAATTTTGACATATCATTGGACGTAGAATTGAATGTCTAATGATGTGTGTAACAGACCATCGAGTCGCAAAAGGTTTCAGTTATCATGAGCTGAAGTTGGTAGTTGTCCGACACAGCGCTGCGAGAAGCTCTTGGTGGGTATTCTGCAGCGGGTGTGTACTGTGCAGCGCCGCTCGTCCATCGCCTATCGAGGCATTTTACTGGTTCAGTGAGTTAGTTCCATAAGTAGAAGAGTTATTATGCATCTCGTAAGATAATATATATTTTTGCTTGTATCTGAACTATGTTGTAAGCCAATAAGAAGTATACGCACATTGTATTTACCATTAAGGTCGTTTGCGGTGTTTTCTTCCACATACCTAAGGATCTCGTATGATTACCATGAGTAGTACTTCATCGTTATAATAGCAAGCGGTGGTGACTTCAGTGGGTTTAAAACTACCTCTTTACTTCCGTTCGCCTCCTCCACCCTCCATTCCCTTCTCTTGTGTGGGGTCCATAAAAATGTAGCCATCATAAATTATAGTCATTCACACAAACGTTCGCGTGGAAACTAGAATGCCACAACGCAATACTTAAGTGAATATTTATTGCAATGAATTAAGTCGTAAGTGAACATAATTTCTACTGATTCACCGTATGTGGTTGTGATGCGTCCAGAATTGACGGTCAGAAGTGGGGAGATGAACTGCGTACATTCCTTGACTCAGACCAACGACAACTCGCGTGAGTTACAATACTAGTTGTCTGTTCTAGTTGTCATGTGTCAAAGGTTAGTGAACATGACTACTAGGTGGTATTAATAGCTAAGGAATCGAGTTGGTAAATATTTCGGCGTCTTATCTCGAATACATTGCATAAGTTATTGCGGACACCATGGGTGTTCCTATGCTTTCAGTTATTGTTATCACAGCTTAACGAAAGTTCTACATTATCAGTGCTGAAAGAAAGAAAAAAATACTCTTGACATAATTTCTGTGGTTGTTAGAAAATAGCTTTTTAATAGACGTGTCCAAAAACAGCTGAAAATCGTAGATTTCATTAAAAGCTCGAGACGAGACGGCTAAAAAGTATAGCATTCGGAGTCTCGAGAAGTGACGTCATAATCACGTGAGGAGCTGGGGCTTGTCCGTGGAAGCTGAGACTGGAGTCTGGCTTCCTTGGGAGTGGTAGTGGGCGGTGAGCGTGTGGTTGTGTTGGAGGAGTGATGGAGAAAGACGCGGGGGTGGTGGCTGTGGTGGTGGTGGCGATGGTGGTGGTGGTGGGAGAAAAAAAAGTTGGTTAAAAGGAGGAGTAGAAAGAGGAGGAGGAGGAGGAGGCGATGTTTGTTATGTTAATGAATGTGAAGCTCCACTACCATCACCACCACAACCACCAGACGCCACTGTAGTAGTTAGAGTAGTAGTGGTAGTAGTAGCGGTGGTGGTAGTGGTAGTAGCGGTGGTGCCGGTAGCTAGTAGTGATGGTACTAGTAGTACTAATAGTAGTAGTAGTAGTTGTTGTTGTTGTTGTAGTAATAGTAGTAATAGTAGCAGAAAATAAATTAAAACAACTATATCGACAACAACAACAACATAGATAAATAAATAAATAAATGAATAAATAAATAAATAAAAGAGTTAGTGTGATAAATGGATAAGTCAAAATGGGTACACGTAACGGTGTTGCATAATAATGTGTATTTTACAGTCATATAGAACTATAATTAATTTCTTAGTAGAATAAGTGTATGTGTGCATGTACGAGAATGTATCTGTGTAGGTAATGGGCGTAGACGGACAAGGTTAGGGCTGACATGATGAAGAAGGTAAGAAACTGTGTCCAGGGCTAAATGATAATTGGTTTCTTATCTTCTTGTTGTAGATCGAATAACTCGTGAGTTTTTGTGGTTTTCACACGAATATATCAAAAGAGAACATGTAAAAATGCAGGGTGTAACACAAGTTTCTGCAGATATTTCTACAGATAAAAGTGCAGGTTAATCTAAATCGAAAATGTTCTTTGCACACATGCATCTTAAGGCGTTGTTTAGCCGTGGTGTGAAACTCGAGTGTGGCCTGGCGACAGATACAACGGCAGGGCTGGGCAGGTAACCATATTGAAATGTGTAGACCTGATGAAACTGTGAATTATTCAGTAGTGATTTCTGAAAGTTGTGGAGGTTTCCAGTGATAGCAACGTACAGGTGATTTACCGATAAACATTACACAGTAATAGTATAGATGTAATAAACGACAAATAAAATAACAGGCTGCGTGACACCATGTATTGTCTGCCCGGCCAGGGGGTAGGGAAGAGCCTTATAGTATAGATGTAATAAACGACAAATAAAATAATAGGCTGCGTGGCGCCATGTATTGCCTGAAAGGCCAGGGGGTAGGAAAGAGCAAGGCTAGCAACAAATCAGCAGATTGCTAGTCCTCCACACGCAGTTTTCCTCAGAGACTATGACAGGGAATACTTTAAGATTGTATTATATGAAATGAAGTAATGTGGAGTGTGTGGACATGGTGTTTCCCCGCCATGCTTATCAGCCCAGCCCAGCCCAGCCGTTGTATTTGTCGTCCGACAGCACTTGAATTTCATACAACAGCTAAACAACGCCTTACAATTCACATGTGCATAGAATATTTTCGATTTAGAGAATTTAAACCAATTGTTGTATGGTCGTAAGTACAGCAGTGGTCGTTGTTGTCATGTTGTCGTCCTAATTGTCTTAATAATTTTAAACTAGTCGTACTACAGTCGTGTGTGCAGCAGGCCCATGTCGTGTTGTCTTCGTGGTTGTCTTACATAGTTTAAACCAGTTTTAATATGGTTGTTTGTACAGCACTGACAACGGTTGTCGCGTCGCCGTGGTCGTACTGTAGTATTTAAACCCGTCGTAGTACAGTCGTATGTACATTACTGGTTGTAGTTGTGTTGTCGTCGTCTTCTTACAAAACATATACTTATTGTAATATGGTCGTTTGTACAGTGCTGATCGTCGTTGTCGTGTAGTCGTCGTCGTCTTCCAAAAAATATACTATTCATAATATGGTAATTTATACAATCCTGGTCGTCGTTAGGTTGTAGTTGTTGTGTAGTCGTTGTACATAAGAACATAAGAAATAAGGGAAGCTGCAAGAAGCGACCAGGCTTACACGTGGGTATGGTATGAAATATACCTACCTATTTCCATCTATTATCCCCATCCATAAACTTGTCTAATCTTCTCTTGTAGTCGCCTTCCACAACTTAGACTAGTTGTAATTAGTAGTTTGTTCGTGGTCGTTGTCGCCGGGCATAAACACAGGCTTTGGCCAGACCCCTAATGACTATCCCTAATGGCGTCGTTCAGAGCTGCAGCTGTTCAGGAGAGCCACAGCTGATCGGGGAATGGCGACGGGAGTTTAGCTTCCGGTAGGTAACGTTGCTGCTTTTGTTGTTGTTGTTGTTGTTGTTGTTGTATTTATTTATTTGGTTATTTGTCGTACTATTAATTTTATTTTATTACTTATTGCTTTTTATTTCTCTTGTTTTTATTCTTTTAAATATTTTCATGATCTAATGGGTCAACATTCTCTCTCCCTCTCTCTCTCTCTCTCTCTCTCTCTCTCTCTCTCTCTCTCTCTCTCTCTCTCTCTCTCTCTCTCTTGGTGGGTGTGTTATGAGTGTCTGCCGCCTAATGTTTGTTATTGTTGTAATAATTATTCCGCACGCAACATATTTTTTGTTATCACTATTTTTTCTGTTTTATTTTACTACTTTCCTTTTTTTTTGAGTCAACAAGGACTGATAAACGGGTTAACTGACACACAAACACACAGACAAACAGAAAAAGTTGGTAATTAAAACTATGTACACACACTCTCTCTTTCTCTCTCTCTCTCTCTCTCTCTCTCTCTCTCTCTCTCTCTCTCTCTCTCTCTCTCTCTCTCTCTCTCTCTCTCTCTCTCTCTCTCGCCTATATTTAAAATAATAGTTGCATTTTAACAAGATTTTATTTATTTTTTTATGACAATGAAAATGCAAAAATTTATACACATACAAAAAACACGAATATATGTATATATATATATATATATATATATATATATATATATATATATATATATATATATATATATATATATATATATATATATATATATATATATATATATATATATATATATATATATATATATATATATATATATATATATATATATATATATATATATATATATATATAAAACAGGCATAAAACAACCATAGAAAACTTGAACATATCACAGAGATGACTAGAGAACTGCTTTCTTTACATACCACCTTGGAATCTATTTGCTCTTCTCTTTTCGTTCGTTGTACCGTCTTTTGTTTGTGAGTTTTGAGAGAGAATGAGGCGTGTGTTCTCGTTTTCTGTTTAGTGCACAGGAACCTTCATTGAGTGTGGAATACTAAGAGAAAAATAATAAGAGTGGGATGCTGAGTTGTGTCATATTCTACCTACTTCAATTTTCTTTCTGAAGATTAATGTTATGTGTTTTTTTTTTTCTTTTATAAATACTGCTGCTTCTACTTACTGTACGTGTACCTAAACTAATCACCGCTCACCTGTACACGATCAGTCTACCATTACCTGTTTCACTTTACCTGAGTTAAAGATTGACTTCATCATGGCCTTCTCACGTAGGGGAGCGCGTGGTGGAAGCACAGTGACACCTCACTCGTGTGTCTGCTTCTTTCTGGGTCAGGTCGGGTCCTGGAGGTAGAAGGCGTTAGTGGTCGAGGGTGTAGCCGCCGAGCAGGCAGGCACAGCTGGCGGGCAGCTTGAAGGTCTCAATAGCGAAGGGGAAGTACTGGTCATAGGGGTCGTAGACTAGGAACCGGTGGTAGATGGACTTCTGCAGGCAGGAGGAGTCGTAGCAGAGGGGCACCTTGGGGCAGGGGTCGCCGGCAGTGAGGCAATCCTCCACGCGGGTGGTCTGCGTGAAGGTCTTGTAGTGAAGTTGAATTTCGTTCACCACCACGCGCCACTTACCCTCCGTGTTGATGGCACGAAGTGGCCTGATGTAGGCAGTGACGGAGGGGCAGAGGTAGGTCTCCTCGTCGATGTTGTCAGGCCGCTCCACGGACAGCTCGGTGTTGAGGTCAGCCACGTCGGCGTACAGGTGGTTGAACTTGTCCAGGTGGTACTGGATGGCGTGCTTGATCTCATACTCCGGGTATTCCTCGTCCTCCAGACAGTAGGTGTCGTTGGTTAGATCGGCGCAGGCGGGGATCTCAGGCTCGTGGTAAGGTTCGGGGTGATGGTAGACAGGCTCTGGGTGGTAAACGGGCTCTGGGTGGTAGACAGGCTCCGGGTGGTAGACGGGGGCGGGGTGGGGTGCGTAGTGCGGCTTGGGGTGGTAGGGCACCGCGGGGGGATGTTCCGGTACATGGTTGCTCTCGTACTCCACGTCGGCGTCCCCGAACTTGATGGACACATGGGAGGTGGAGGTCGCCGTCGCCGCCGCCACAAGTGTCACCAGCACCTGTGAGTGGCAAGACTGTGAGGTCGGTGGTCTAGGTGGTCGCTCCATATCACGTGGATGGCCACATAACACGGAAGGAGAGAAGAGGGCATGGGAAAGAACGCTAATCAACAACAAATTGAAGGAAACAGGGATGGATATGAATAAAAAATAAAGAAAACTGATAAAGATGAGGGAGAGGATGGAAGAGCCAAGGAAGAGAGACACACCACACATCACAAACGTAATACAACATCTACAATACCACACCACCACCAGCACATCACCACCACCACCACCCACCAACGCACGAACTATCACAACAAAACGTGACATCACAAGCCTAGACCAAATCTCACGCCTACAAATCAAATAGAAATAGACTCTTTACTTCTTTATAAACTGTGGAAGAAGTGAAGCTTAATACTACTGACCAAAGTATTGTTTATCTTATACTTTCCTCTCACCATCAGTATTCAGGCAGCGTATGTGTGTGTGTGTATGTGCCTCTACTCACCACTAGCTTCCCCGCCATGGCTGTGTTGTGTATGGCAGCTGGTAATTGAGTGGAATGGTCCGTACCTGTACTTTCCCTCTTTTATACTCCTCCAGCTTCCCTTACCCCCCATCCAGGTTGCCAATTTGATGTTTTGTTATGGTCAGGTGGGGATGTTGTGGTGGCGAAGCTTGTAGAGATAAGAACAGAGGGGAGGTGAACGAGGAGATGGGTTAGCAGAAGGAGGAGGTGGAGGAAGTGGAAATTAAGGAGATTGGAGAGATAAACAAGGAAGAGGAAAGGAAAAAAAGTTAAATGGAGGAGGAGGAGGTAATAAAAGAAGCACGAGGATAAAAGAGGAAAAGAACAGGAACAAAAGGAAGGAAGAATGAGTAAGAATAAAAGAACTAAAGTGGAAGAAAAAGAAGAATTCTTTTACGTCTGAATTCTAATGCCAAGCTACAAACATTTTTTGTAATTAAAACGTTACTGTCTTAATTGTAGCGTCTGCTCGTGTGATTATATGCTTTTTGAAGTTTATGGTCTAATTACATATTGGTGAGAACGAGAGAGAGAGAGAGAGAGAGAGAGAGAGAGAGAGAGAGAGAGAGAGAGGAGGAGGAGGGGGGGGGAGAGATAGAGACGGACGGACAGGCAGAGAGACCGACAAAGACGGACAGCCAGCCAGCCAGACAAACAGAGAAACAAACAGACAGACAGATAGACAGACAGAAAGACGAAAACAGGAAGAGATGAGAATGAGGAAGCTGAGATGAGGCAAGGAGGGAACCAGGAAGAAAGGGAGAGGCAGCGGGAGAAAGGGAGTGGCCGGGAGGGAGAAAATGACCAAGGTGGAGGGAAGGAGAAAGGAGGGAGGAGCCTGGAGGGAAGGAGGCCTGGAGGGAGGAATGATGGAGGGAGAGAAGGAGGAGGAGAAAAGATGAAGATAACATGATGCTACTTCCTGATTTCCTCCTCCTCCTCCTCCTCTTCTTCCTCCTCTTCC
This sequence comes from Scylla paramamosain, assembly GCF_035594125.1. NCBI lineage: Eukaryota > Metazoa > Arthropoda > Malacostraca > Decapoda > Portunidae > Scylla > Scylla paramamosain. The sequence continues at coordinate 18,427,662 of NC_087182.1, forward strand.
TCCTCCTCCTCCTCTCTAAAGGCGTAATTGAGTCACCAGCCGTCACTTTGTTACTAATTGCTTCATCTCTGCGCTATTCACGATAATGAAAGAAGAAGAAAAAAAAAGAAGAGGCGGAGTATGAGGAGTATGATTATGGTTATGATTATGAGGAGGAGGAAGAGGAAGAGGAGGAGGAGGGGGACTAACAACAACAACAACAACAACAACAACAACACTGGCAGGATCCGCGAAATAACACAAAGGATACCACAACAACATTTTTTTTCTCCACCACACCCATTATCGCATCCTTGTTATCAATAGGAGGTGTACTTTGAAGACCCCGAGGCATGACAACAGGTGCTCCCCCCCCCTCGCCCCGCCGCAGCCTTCTGCAGGAGTTGTGAACCATATGATTAAACAGTCCGCTTCCTGAAGGACCTTGCAGGGGAGAAAACTGTACCACTTACCCAGGAATTCGTTGGTGATTCTTCCTTATAGACTGTGAGGGGAAGGGAAGAATTGGCTAGCTGACTGACCGATAGTTTGATTGGTGGATAGATAGATGGAGAGATAGATAGATAGATAGATAGATAGATAGATAGATAGGAGAAATAATGAATAGGTCTTTCTTTCCTGAATTTGTTTTTACCCTTTTGTTCCTCCCGTGTTCACGAAAAGAAGATAAATTAAGAGAGAAAAAGATAGATAGATATTTAAATAGACAGACTGACTGACAAACAAGCAGGCAGACGGATACATAGATAGACAGACATATAGATAGATAGATAAACAGATAGATTGATACTTTGGTACAGCAACAGAGATAATTTTATGAAAAGTTGAAATTTTACATGATAATCAGGCTATATATGTCTCCTATTCGTTTATTTTCTACTTTACCAAACTCTCATGGAATTTAAAGAGGTTATCATTAGCGCTCTTATGATTCTAGTTAAAGTTTAACAAGACCCTTGAGAACCTGACTTATAATCTCCGTGGCCTTTGAAAATAATCCTGAGGAGAGAACAGTGTTTCAAATTAAGGTTCGCTGGGGTTCGTGCTGGAAGCGTGTCAGGGTTGAAGGGAATTGCGAGGAGTTGAAATTAAGAGTAACGTAGCTGAGTTATGAGAATGTTTATGAGTGTTTTGTGTCGTTTTGCGGTTAGAAGTGAAGGGCCGTGTGTGTGTGTGTGTGTGTGTGTGTGTGTGTGTGTGTGTGTGTGTTACGTAAGATGCAGCTTCATTAGGTTATTTCTCTTATTGTTTTATTAATTCTTACATCTTCTACGTAACTATCTTGCTTGAACTTGGAAATTAACGCGTGGTTACCACCTGAAGATATACTTAAACCATTGAACATTTGAAAAATAAAAATGAAATGAAATGATACAGACGAGAAATACAGTGTAAGTAATGAATAAGAAAAAATAATAATAATAATAATAATCCCTGACAAAATGCAGAAGGAAACATTGGTTAGGCTCAGAGAAGAATCACTGGCCCGACTCTGAAACAAGAAATGGAACACTGTATCTCCAAGGAAAAGAAACACTGACTTTAGGGAAGAGATACTAGTCTAACTGAAAAAAAAGGAAATAAATACATAAAGAAGAAAGGAAGGGGAATAAAGAAATATTTCACGGCTTAGAATTTTTGTATTCCCAGAGCAACTGATAACATGAAGAAAACATGCTAATCGCAGCAAAAAAAAAGATGTATTTGATGAAAGGGAGGTAAAGAGAAGGCAGACGGAGAAAAGAGAGCGATACGTACGTATTTCCAAGCGTAAACTTTTTGCATTCCTATAGCAAATTATGAAACGAGATGAAATATTTATTAAAGCACACATAAATACATCAGTAGCCTTCGAAATCAAATACAAAGCCGAAAAAAATAAATAAAGACAGAAGTCAGCAGGTCGACGCTTGCTGTTGCGCAATTTTCAGTCACCATGTAAACAGCGGGCAGTAGGGGCTAGCGCGTGGCGGGATTAGTAATATTTATGCGTTTTGTGCATTTATGTCGAGTGTCGTGTGCACCGTGGCGTGTGCTTGTGTGCGTGAGGGTTCCGTGGAGGTCCTGAAGGTGCTGAGAGGAGGAGGAGGAGCACAGCAGGGACGTGGAGAACAGGGTAAGTGTGTGTGTGTGTTTCGGTGATCAGCTGGTAGGCGGTAGGGAAGATGACGTGAGGTGTGTGTGTTATGCTTCTCATGAGTTCCAGGGCGTCAGAACTTTTCTCTTTGTTTCCGTGGGTGCATTGGCCAGGGGAAGGTGACAGTGTGGCGTGGACAGTGTTGTGGTGGTGTCACGGACTCCTGGGATCTTTTCAGTAACGAGTGAGATTAATTGCTTGTTGGGTTGTATGGTTGTTATTTTGTTTATTTATTTATTTCTATTTATTGATGTTATTGTTGTTGTTGTTGCTGTTGTTATTTTGTTATGTTAATTTTATTTATTTATTATTTATTTTTTTCGGGTTTAAGTAGCAGTACAATTGCATAGACCCTTCCTGGTACGTACACATGCCATTACCGCTGTACACATGCCATTACCGCTGCATTCTTTTTCCTCTCCAAGAATTAGTCTCGAGATTTCACAGTGCAATCAGATTACGTTATATTAGAACTAAAAAATCTGTAATAATGACCCAGGTATGCAATTAGGACGTATATAATTTTACTTCCATTCCCTTCCCTTCCTTTCCTTCTCCCTCCAGAAAAAGATTTCGTCCGCCAGAGGGTATGTACGTAATATTATGAAAACATCTAATCTTGTGCAAAGGAAGGACGATGCCATGGCCCCCCTCTCTCTCTCTCTCTCTCTCTCTCTCTCTCTCTCTCCAGAACACTGCCATTCCATTATTTTTTTTTCTCTCTCTGTAATATTCTAACAGGGCAAGTTAATGTCTTCCTTGGTGGTCGGTCTTATAACTCAGAAAAGATTTACATGATAGCCTAGCTGCTAAAGAATCTTTTGTTTCCTTTATCAAGACACCAGTGCTTCTATCTTTGTCACAGGTTAACTAAGTGTGCAGTGTTGCTTAACTGTTAATGTGGTGTTATGCAGGAAAGTGAAAAGTCAACGTGCTTCCTTTATTTCCTCGCGTCTTATTCTTTTCCCTTCATAAGAAAGAGGTGCGGTGGAGAAGCCCCGCTATGACACTAGTGCAGGGTTTTATTTAGGGTAGAGAACTGCTTTCTTCACGTACCGACTTTGTTGCTTCAGGAGGAGAGAGAGAGAGAGAGAGAGAGAGAGAGAGAGAGAGCTGCAGCGGGGAGTGGTGGTGATGGTGGTGGTAGTAGTAAGCGGACTAATGGTAAATGTAAGTATGTATTTCTACACAGTGCAGCATAAAGGCGACATGTTAGTCCTAGTGGTCGAGTGTGTAGGCGGAGAGCAGGCAGGCGCAGCTGGCGGGCAGGGCGAATGTCTCAATGCTGAAAGGGAGGTAGTAATCGTAGGGGTCGTAGACGAGGAAGCGGTGGTAGATGGACTTCTGCAGGCATGTTGATCCGTAACACTCGGGGACCAGAGGGCAGGCGTCGCCGGCGGTGAGACACTCTTCCACGCGGGCAGTCTGCGTCAAGGTCTGGTAATGGACCTCAACGTTGTTCACAATGACGCGCCACTTGCCGTCTGTATTGATGGCTCGCAGCGGCCTGACGTAGGCGGTGGCGGAGGGGCAGAGGTAGGTCTCCTCGTCCAGGGTCTTCGGCCGTTCCACGGACAGTGCAGTGTTGAGGTCAGCCACGTCGGCGTATAGGTCGAGGACATGGTGTGCGTTGTACTGGAGGGCGTGTTGAATTTCGTACAGCGGGTACTCGGCGTCCTCGAGACACCACGGTTTGGTGGTGTTGGCGGCGCAGGCGGGCACGGCGGGCTCGTGGTGGCCGTAGGAAGGCTGCGGGTGGTGCGAGTAGACAGGATGGTGTGGGTAGGAGTGCTGTGGGTAGTAGACAGACTGCGGGTAGTAGCTGTAGGGCGCGGCGCCGTACGCTTCAGTGCCCACGCTCACCACCACGTGGGAACTATGCTCAGAGGCCGCGGCGGCTGTCACCAGGAAGACGACCTGCAGGAGGGAGGAGGAGAGGGAGGGAGAAAGGAGGGCGTGATATTATAACACAGCTTGAGCTTTCTAGTGAGTTACCATCCTGAACACCAGTGAAGGTCTGAGTATAGCATCACTAAATGAACCAGTTGTGAGAGAGAAACACTTGCTTGCAGCCTGACACAGTCTTTTCATTCACATTTCATGAAAGTTGTTTTTGTTTAATACTACAGATAGCATCATCGCTCAGTCACTGAAGCCAAGACGGACGTGGCACTTAATACTAATGAAGGGTAAGCAGCACCAGGCGCAGTGGAAGGGTGGGGAGGAACCAGCGTGCCTGCGTGACTCACCAGGAGCCTCGCTGCCATGGTGTCGCCCCGACAAGCTCTACTGAGGGAGTGAGCTCGGGCGACATCCCTTGGGTGGCTTATATAGTTTTCTGCGGGCAGTGGAGGGCCACTGCCGCTCACGCTCACCACCGATGTGGTTTGCGTCGCAGGCTGCGTGTCGCACTCTGGCTGGCCGCGAGTATTGCGTCAGGGCAATGCTCTTGTTCCGCCTCAGAAATGACGTCAGTAAAGAAGGAAGAGGAACGGCAAGAGGAAGGCGAAGGGGAGGAGTGGAAAGCACCGCCGCCAGACGAATAAATTAGTTTTTAATGAGGAGGTTTTGTGCTACCTTCGCCACCACCACCACCACCACTACCACCACCACTACCTGCTACAGCTGCTGCTGTTTCTTCCTCATTAGTTAGCGTGTGATGGAGGCTACAGCAAACTGTCCGGCCAAGACCACACCATGTCCTCGCCCAACCGCCCGCCATTCCATAGGGGACGCCCCCACCCATGCAGCAGCCTTGCACACACTGCAGGCCATTCATTCCCTTTGTTCTTGTCTTTGCCAACAAACTACTTTAGTGTTCGAGGGTGGAGGCGCCGAGCAGGCATGCGCAGCTGGCGGGCAGCTTGAAGGTCTCCACGGCGAAGGGGAAATACTGGTCGTAGGGGTCGTAGACGAGGAAGCGGTGGTAGATGGACTTCTGTAGGCACTTGGACTCGTAGCACCGAGGCACCAGCGGGCAGACGTAGCCAGGGCTGAGGCACTCCTCCAGGCGGGTGGTCTGCGTCAGGATCTCGTAGTGCACCTTGATGCCATTCACGATGACGCGCCACTTGCCCTCCGTATTGACAGCGCGCAGCGGCCTGACATAAGCGGTTTCCGAGGGGCAAAGGTAGGTCTCCTTCGTCTGGTAGCTGGTTAGGTCGGCGGACTGGTGTGTGTTGAGGTTTGCCACGTCTGTGTACAGGGTGAGCATCTTCTCGTAGTGGTAGGCGGCGGCGAGGGTGATCTCGTCCTTGGGGTACTCCGTGTCCCTAACGCACCAGGACTTGGTGGTGTTGGAGGAGCAGAGGGGCTGGGCGGGCTCGTAGACCAGGTAGGAGAGCTGCGGGTCCTCTGGGGGCTCCAGGGAGTAGACAATGTGTGAGGGATACTTGGGATGTTTGCGGGATCGCGGCAGAGAGATGTGCGTCGGGTAGGAGTCGTACACCCCGTGCAGATAGTACGTGGGCGGGACGTGCACTGAGGGCGTGGGACCGTGAGACGAAGGACGTGGGCGGGATTTAGTTTTCCGTAGACTATGCTTGTGAACGGTGGTTTTCTGTTGGGCGTGGGCGTGAGATGAGTTCCTGCTTAGGGCGTGAGGTTGAGAGGCAGTGTTGTTGGCGAGGGCACGGGGCGTGGTCCTCTGTGGGTCAGGCTGCGGTTTCCCGGTGGAGATATGTGCGTGTGAGGGCGGCACAAGCGTGTAGGACTTGAAGAAGGGGCGTGGGTGGCCTGAGGGCTTGAGCGGGTAAGGGCTGGGGGGCTTGCTGACGTCTGGAGGAAAGTATACTGAAGGAGACGCCGCCAGGGAGGAAACCAGGAGGGAGATGAGAGCCTGGAGGAAAGGAGAAATTACATTATTATTTATGAGACTGTAAAGAGAGAGAGAGAGAGAGAGAGAGAGAGAGAGAGAGAGAGAGAGAGAGAGAGAGAGAGAGAGAGAGAGAGAGAGAGAGGATTATGCGTGAGCACAATAAGGACGGGGTGTGTTGCAATCCTATAGCCCAGTATTGTTGTTGTTATTGATGTGAGTGTTGTCGCAGTTGGTGCACCGTCACCAAGCCACTGACCATGTGTTCTGCAGGTTTTCTATAATGACAAGTTGACCACAAAAGCAGCCACCACCACCACCATCACCACCGCCACTGCCACCACCATCACGACCACCACTTCTCAATCCTACTACCTGTACTACTACTAATACTGCCACAACCATCACCCACCACCACTAATACCCCCACTACTACCGCCATCACCATTATCACCACCAATTTTACTACTACTACTACTACTACTATACTACTACTACTACTATTACTACTACTACTACTGCTGCTGCTTGCTGCTGCTGCTGCTGCTGCTGCGTGCTGCTGCTGCTACTACTACTACTACTACAACTACTACTACTACTACTACTACTACTACTACTACTACTACTACTACTACTACTACTACTATATTCATTGATACAGACATATAATTATACCTTTTTGCTAAGTCCACCTGTGCGAGAGAGAGAGAGAGAGAGAGAGAGAGAGAGAGGAGAGAGAGAGAGAGAGAGAGAGAGAGAGAGAGAGAGAGAGAGAGAGGATCTTTACCCCTTTCCTTGACCACTTGTTTAATTATCAAGGTGAAGAAATTACGATAAAGAACTATAAAAGTGTCGCATTAACACACACACAACCAAACACCACACACACACACACACACACACACACACACACACACACACACACACACACACACACACACCACACACACACACACACATTATTCCAAGATTTTTTCAACTTTTTACTTTTCCTCATTAATTCGAGTGTGTGTGTGTGTGTGTGTGTGTGTGTGTGTGTGTGTGTTGTGTGTGTGTGTGTGTGTGTAATTGACCTATTTTGTGCACATTTCTGTTCTCTCTCTCTCTCTCTCTCTCCTCTCTCTCTCTCCTCTCTCTCTCTCTCTCTCTCTCTCTCTCTCTCTCTCTCGGCCACAGAGGAGAGTGAATATTCAACGTGCGTGAAGGTTGCTCGTTTAAATTAAAGAGAGAGCAGAGAGAAGAAAGAGAAGAGAGAGAGAGAGAGAGAGAGAGAGAGAGAGAGAGAGAGAGAGAGAGAGAGAGAGAGAGAGAGGAGAGAGAGAGAGGTGCTTTAGGGAAAGAACTTATTTGGTTATTACGTGTAAACGCAACACACACACACACACACACACACACACACACACACACACACACACACACACACACACATTTTTTTTACCCTGTTTCATACAACTCGTAATTATCACCCATTCTCTCTCTCTCTCTCTCTCTCTCTCTCTCTCTCTCTCTCTCTCTCTCTCTCTCTCTCTCTCTCTCTCTCTCTCTCTGTTGCGTAAAACTAAACGAAATAACAGCCGCATCACGTAACATGAATTGACCACAACACGCCAGGAGTAATGTGACATGTGAATTTTCGTAGCAGTGAAGTAACACTCGTGACATGACAGGGCAACACAACGCTCCAGGAACAGACACACTCATTAACCATTAACGCTGGAGAAACACAAGAACTCGTCAGTAACATAGTGAAGGAACACTGATGCTTCTTCTGTACCATAACAGTAACAAGACGATAACTTAAGCACTGGCTAGCTTCCTAACAAACTGAACTAAATAACTAACTAGCTAGCTAACTACCTAACTAACTAGCAAACCAACCAATGAATTAATTACCTACCTACTTATATGTCTACTTACTCACCCGACTTAACTATCTAGCCAATGGACGAACGAACGAGCCGAACTAACTATTTAACTACCTGTCTATCTACTTATCTATATAACTAACTTTACAACGAACTAATTAACACACACACACACACACACACACACACAACACATCTCCATTCCTACCTTCCCTCCCCCCACTCCCCTAACACCCACGCGAGAAAGCTGGCTGAGTCCTCCGTCCTCCCCTCCCCTCCTCCCCACACGAAGGTCACCCCCTCCCCCGTTCCCTCCTCTCCTCTCCAGGCAACTTACACTCACCCAGACCGTGACCGCCATGACGCGACGCTACGTGACGTGACCCCCTCCGCTGCTCGAGGTGTACTGAGATGCTGGCCTCATCTCTCTGCTCTTTATAGACTCGTGTGACTCATAGCAGTGCTTACCTGGCTGAGGGTCAGGTAGGGTGAGCAGGGCATGTCTTGGGGTTGTGGGTGTATTGGGTGCAGGGTTTGGTTAGGTTAGGTTTGACTTAATGGATAGGCCTACAGTTTTTGGAGGCTTAATTGGTGTGCTTCTTCTGATGCTGGTGGCGCTAGCAATATTTTGATTGATATATTTACTTATTTTTTTTTATTTACTTGTATGAAGTTAATGACACGTTTTAGAGTTAATAATGCAAAATGGACAGTAGCATTTGGTAAACTGTTGGGTTAGGTTAGGTTAGCTTAGATTAGGTTAGGTTAGGTGAAGAATATAAGATTGAAAGAGGTGTGTGGGAGGAAGCGCAGAGAGGTTAAATTAAATGGAGAGATTTGTTTATATGTTTGTTCATCCAACACTCTCTCTCTCTCTCTCTCTCTCTCGCTCTCTCTCTCTCTCTCTCTCTCTCTCTCTCTCTCTCTCTCTCTCACTCTCTCCCAGCAGGCGGTGACAACAGGTGTGTGAGTGATGCCGTGAATTGTCGCCTCACAGGGGGACTCTCAAGGGCACGATGAACTGAGCACATAATAAGCTCTGAATACCACCACCACCACCACCCACCACCACCACACGATGGAGACAAGTAAGTGACGCCCGTTTTCTTTCACGTCTTTGTCATCCCTGTCCACCATCCGGTCACAGGGGTCGAGTCACCTGCCTTCAGTTTCATTGGTTTGCATTTTCCCTCATTCCCAGGATCCATATTTTATAACAGTTTGGGGCCTCTCATAAGGACTGTTTTCAAAGACCACTGATGTATTCCTCGGGTTCTCGTGGTGTTTTTTTTTTTTTTTTCATTGATGATATTCGTATTATGTTTGTTGAATAATCACTAGCATCTTGAAAACACTGATATCTTCCACTAAAGGTTATAATAAATATTGAAAGTAGACACCAGAACAATTTAAGAATGTGTAACTGTATGTCTCTTGATCCACTGACAGTCCCCCTTATACCTGATAACAGACGGATTCTTAAGGGATTAGATGGATATAAATGGATAACAATACAATGAAATAAGTGTGGTTTATTGCTTCAGTACTGACCGTGACTTTACCTGGGGACGCGGTGGTGAGGTGAGGCGCCCCTCTGAGGCGGCCCACCTGCTCACCACGCGTTGCAGCCTTGTGAAAAGTTAAGAATTGGAGGAGTGGAAGGGGGAACTTTTGTGTGAGTCTGTATGAGGTGATTGTGAGACCTTAGCTCGTATATAATGAATAGTTGAAGGAATAGAAGAGGGAAATTTATTGTGAGTCAGTATGTGTTTTATTATGAGACCTGAGTTCATATTCTTAAGAAGAATTGGAAGAATAGAAGGGAGAGTTTTGTTATGAGTATGTATGAATTTATTGTGACACCTCACGTCGTATTCTTAAAAAAGAGTTGAAGGACTAAAAA
>NC_087182.1:18442380-18452380 GCF_035594125.1 Scylla paramamosain
CTTTCTGGTAGAGAATGTGACATCACGAAGCCTAAGGGAGGAGGAGGAGGAGGAGGAGGAGGAGGAGGAGGAGGAGGAGGAGGAGGAGGAGGAGGAGTGGGAGAAGGAGGAGGAGGAGGAGGAGGAGGAGGAGGAGGAGAAGAAGGAGGAGGAGGAGGAGGAGGAGGAAGAGGAGGAGGAGGAGATGATGGAGGAGAAGGATGGGAGGGTTATCAAGGTTCTCTCTCTCTCTCTCTCTCTCTCTCTCTCTCTCTCTCTCTCTCTCTCTCTCTCTCTCTCTCTCTCTCTCTCTCTCTCTCTCTCTCTCTCTCTGTGTGTGTGTGTGTGTGTGTGTGTGTGTGTGTGTGTGTGTGTGTGTGTGTCTCTCTCCAGGACCTTCCCTCCGTCCCTCCTTCCGTACCATCGGCAGCCTCGAGACAAATCAAACACAAACAGATCCAGATATCGGCCCTGAGGAACACCCTGTCAGGTTTCACTTGTCTCGCCCAAGGTCACAAAAGTCGGCGCAGCGTTGCGAGTTTGGCTTCGGTCTTTGGTTTCACTGGTCCTGACCACATTTTGGGCCAGCGAGGGCCACTCCTTCCCTATATAAGCTTGGTGCCAGGGCCAGCTGATACGCACTCCATCCTAGGCAAGTCTTGAAGGAGCACCGCGGCAGAATGGCTTTACAATATCTGGTTGGTGATGCTGGTGTTGGTTATGAGTATATATATGTTAGAGTATATTCTTGTCTTTTAGGATTTTTATGGGTTGCCGTACATATTGACTTATTGGGGATTGGTTTTTCGCTCTTATTGATACGTTTCATTCTATTTCTTTGGTTGTGCTTTTTTCTTGCTTCGTTTTTTTTTTTTTTCTTTGTTATGTGTTCTCTATGCCTCCTCCTCCTCCTCCTCCTCCTCCCCCTCCCCCTCTTCCTCCTTTTCCTTGCATTGCTTCACATTGCCTCTTCACGTCACGTCTTCGTCTGTCATGGTTTTAAAATGTGAGTTATTGAGCCTTTCCTTCACGCATCGCCCCCATTACCTCTCTGCTTAACGAGGCCGCTGCCGCCCCAGGTGTCGCTAGCGGTGGTGGGCGTCGTCCTTGCAGACCAGCACTCCCACGTCAGCTTCAGCCTCGGCGGTGCCCCTAAAGTGACTCACCATGCCAGCCACCACCACGTCCCCGTCCACCACACACCAGTCCACCACGCCCCCGTCCACAAACCCCGCGTCCACCACCCAAAGCCTCATCATCCTCGTCCTGCCCACCACGCCCCCGTCCACCACCCTCAACCTTCCTACCACCCGCAGCCCGCCTACGGCCACCACGAGCCCGCCGAGCCCGCTTGCGCCGCCAACACCACCAAGCCGTGGTGCCTCGAGGACGCCGAGTACCCGCTGTACGAGATCAAGCACGCCGCGGAGTACCACTACGAGAAGCTGCTGTCCCTGTACGCCGACGTGGCTGACCTCAGCACCGAGCTGTCCGTGGAGCGGCCCAAGACCCTGGATGAGGAGACCTACCTCTGCCCCTCCGCCACCGCCTACGTCAGGCCGCTGCGCGCCATCAACACGGAGGGCAAGTGGCGCGTCATCGTGAACAACGTGGACGTGCACTACGAGACCCTGACGCAGACCACCCGCGTGGAGGAGTGTCTTACCGCCGGCGACGCCTGCCCGCTGGTGCCCGAGTGCTACGAGTCCTCCTGCCTGCAAAAGTCCATCTACCACCGCTTCCTCGTCTACGACCCCTACGACCAGTACTTCCCTTTCGCCGTGGAGACCTTCAAGCTGCCCGCCAGCTGCGCCTGCCTGCTCGGCGCCTACACCATTGACCACTAACTCCAAGATAGTATTGATAGCGATTCGCTTCCAGTCCACTGCAAGACAAATGTCTTTCTAGAATTCTCTCTGCTCCAGCTGTCCATCCCTCCTGTGCACCACCTTTGTCTTTGTGTTCAGCGTCTCGCCCTCAGCTCACTCAACTCTTGCCACCGATACGAACCCTGTGACCTCAATATGACCTCGATATGTAAGAGCCGTGGGTGTTAGCGCCCCACCTCTCCCCGCCCTGGCCGCGGTACGTAAAGAAAGCAGTTCTCTAGTCATCTCTGTGTGATAATATTTAAATTATAAATGTTAATATATTTACCTGCAAACATGAAATAAAATTGTGCATAGAACACAGTGTTTCTTATCTTTCACGAATGGTCAGTCCTTCACTGTCTTCCCTGCTCACCTCACAGCCACGTGGTGTCCCTCAAACCTTCAGTTTGTGTGAGCGCGACCCTTAATCAGCAGTGTCAGAGCTCCGCTGCAACTTAAATGCTCTCAATGCGTGTTTGGGTCTTGTATCTCCTACTCTTTTCCTTTTGAAAGAACTCTGGTGAACACTCTTTTCTCCAGAATCCTTCTCTACATTTGGATATACATTTGACATTCATAAAAAAAATCATATATATATATATATATATATATATATATATATATATATATATATATATATATATATATATATATATATATATATATATATATATATATATATATATATATATATATTATATTATATTATATTCAAACGTATATTTTTGTGTATTTCATGTTTCTGTAATAGAAAGACTAAAATATTTGTGTATATTGCATATGTGTAACTAAATGTCGTCGGAGGAAGATGGTTGAGATTGTGGAGGCTGTGGTGTGGTGGTGGTGGTGGTGGTGGTGGTGGTGGTGCTAGTGGCAGCGGAGGCGGCGGCGGCGTTGGCTGTGGCTGTGTGTCGCAGCGCGGTGTTCCGGTGAGGTTTTCCTGATGATGCAAAGCTTAGGAGCCGAGGGAGGATTGCTAAACTCTATTAGTCGAATATAGATTACATTCTCCGTCCAGCCTTCGTCCCCCTCCCCTTGCCTCTACCTTCCCACCCCCCGCCTCCTTCCTTCCCTCTCTCCACCACCGGACATGCTGGGGATGCATGTGTCTCCGCGCCGCGCCGCCCTGCTTCCTCCTCCTGCAAGCGACGCTCCCTCCTCCGCCTCTCGGTTGCTATTTTTGGAACGAGGGCGGCGCCGCGGTATATAAAGGTGTGCAGCGGGGAAAAAAGACACACTTCTCTGGATCCCTCTCCTGCAGCACCTGAACGATGGCAGCGAGGCTTGTGGTGAGTGGGCGTGCAGTGTCCAGAACGCTGGCACACGCTGGATAGGTAGACAGCTCTCACGCAGGCATGTTAACATGGACAGGTGGTCTGGTGAATGGTTAGACAGAAGTCTCACTTAATCGGATGAATAAAAGCACAAGCAACAGGGAGTAGCGATGAGCAGGAGTAGACAGGTAAAGGTGGAAAGTAGATAGAACATAACTACACGGATAGAAAGATACCTATCGGATTGTCAGATGAAGAAGTAAGCAGGCAGACGGAGCCTTCATATCCCATCGTGTCTTGCAGGCGGTCCTGGCGGTGGCAGCCGTCGTCTTGGCGGAGCACCTCCCTCATGGGGGCAACACCGCTCCACGGCGGCAACAAACAGTCCATGTAAATCGGGCACCCGCACCAGCACCTGCCGTCCATGCACAGCGGGGACCCGTCAGACACAACACTCTTTCTACGGTGCGCCGCCCCGTCCCCAACCCCTTCAGTACCCAGCAGCCCACGTACGGCCAACACCCCACCCGCCCCACCTACAGGCCCCAGCCCACCTACACGCCCATCACCCCGGCATATGGCCCCCCGTCCCACTCCCCCGCCCCAGCCCCCTCATACGGTTCCGACCAGCCCGCCTGCGCCGCCACCTCCGGCAAGCCCTGGTGTATCGAGGACAAGGACTACCCAAGCTACGAGATCCAGGCCGCCGCCGAGCGCAATGCGGACAAGCTGCTCACCCTGTACGCCGACGTGGCTGACCTTAACACCGAGCTGTCCGTCGACCTGCCCCACTACCAGACGGAGGAGACCTACCTCTGCCCCTCAGAGACCTCCTACGTCAGGCCGCTGCGCGCCATCAACACGGAGGGCAAATGGCGCATCATTGTGAACGGCATCAAGGTGCACTACGAGACCCTGACGCAGACCACCCGCCTGGAGGAGTGCCTCAACCCTGGCTACGCCTGCCCGCTGGTGCCTCGGTGCTACGAGTCCAAGTGCCTGCAGAAGTCCATCTACCACCGCTTCCTCGTCTACGACCCCTACGACCAGTACTTCCCCTTCGCCGTGGAGACCTTCAAGCTGCCCGCCAGCTGCGCCTGCCTGCTCGGCGCCTCCACCCTCGAACATTAACAACAATACTGACAACAACAGCAGCGACAAGAACAACACAACTCTCAATGCTTCCATAATCCGCCCAATGCCTCAAGCCCGAAACCCTAGTGTCCTTTAACCCCTAGTCTCTGAGCCCAAGTCCCGGCCTGGCACAGCCTCGGCCACACGTGAAGAAAGCAGTTCTCTAGTCATCTCGGTGCTCAACAAAACTTTGACTTGTTCACCACGACACTACTATTTATTTTCAGGCTGTTGTGCTGCTACTCAGCACAGCATCCTGATACAATAAACAACCTTGCATCACTCCCTAGTTTCCTTCCTTGGGATCTGCGTGTTCCTTGCATGCTGACCTCGACCGCTGTCCTGCCTCACCTCCCATAAGCTTTCTGTGACGTCTTTATGCTAATCGTGCTCGCCTTGTATCTCACAGTGCGGCGTGTCATATCGGTTTCGTGACGTCCTGCCTTTCCTGCTCACCAATTAGAAGTGTCAGTAAGTTCCTTTGTGCAGACAGAGATCAATAAAACTGCCGACACAGACACGGATCGCTCATGGGAGGAGGATGGGCAGGAGCCTTCCCCCTCACTCTCCTGGGTGTCACTTCCTTGCCGGGACACGATATGTTGTGTGCGACATTTCTTTGCAAACTCCACCGTAATTTCCGCCAAGAGGAAATTGCATCTAGAACAAGTTTCTTTTCCAGTAAATTCCCCTTAAAGCAAAATGTGTCAGTGTAAATTCCACCCTAAGTAAATTCCATCTCAAGTAAATTTCGACGAGAGTAAATTCCCGCTTGAGTCAATTTTATCCCAAGTAAATTGCGACCAGATTAAATTCCGACAACAATAAATACCTAAGTAAATTCCCACCACAGTAAGATTTATTCCAGACAAAGTAAATCTCTCCCACTTAATTCCTTCACGAAAATTTAACATAGAATAATACAATGATAAATTAAACGAAACCCAACCTAACCTATGCTGACCTAACCTAACCTAACTTAACCTGACCTGGCTCAACCCAACCCAACCCAACCCAACCCAACCAACCCAATTTAACCAATCTTAAGCTGACCGAACTTAATAAAAAGAGGGAACTATTTTACGAAAAGGAGTGATCAAATGGTTCAAGCTTAACAAGCTTCTATAGCAATATTTCCCTTAGATAAAAAGAATGAATGATAAAAAATGAAGTAATCAGCGCCATGTTTTTATTTATTTTTATTTGTATTTATTTATTTATTATTTATTTATTTATTGTTATTATTATTATTTTTTTTTTTTTTTTAAGTAGCCAAGTGGAAATATTAGCATGGTGTCTTTATTTAGTCCTTACTCAGTAGACAAGAAGCAAAGGAGTGGGTACCAGTGGTCTCCTTTCAGTTGAGGCGCGGCAGCTGCTTTGTCATATGGTGTCGAGTGAAAGGAGGATGAGGCCAGTTGGTCTTCGTGTTTTGAAATCCCTCTCTTGTTGTTGTTGTTGTTGTTGTTGTTGTTGTTGTTAGTTATTGTTATTGTTATTGTTGTTGTTGTTGTTGTCTTCTTCTTCTTCTTCTTCTTCTTCTTCCTTCCCCCCTCTCTATCTCTCTTTCTCTGGAGCATTTTTTTTTTAAAGTTGACATATGTACTTTTGTACTTTCTTAATTTTTAAGAGGTATAGAGATGCACGTTTGCCTCACGTGCAAACCAATATGTTTAGTAATTGGTACCCATGAACTGAAAGTAACCTAGGTGGTTTATGGACAAGCTGCTTTAGTTTTATTCCCACGGTCGTGAAATGCATCGCACATTTTAATTGTAATATTAAGGATTATTTGTACGCATATTTGTGCTTTTGAAACATTCAAAAAGTGTGTTTTATAA
The DNA here is from genome assembly GCF_035594125.1 of Scylla paramamosain. Lineage (NCBI taxonomy): Eukaryota > Metazoa > Arthropoda > Malacostraca > Decapoda > Portunidae > Scylla > Scylla paramamosain. Next base: position 18,448,480 of record NC_087182.1, read on the forward strand.
GAGGCAGCGAAATCTACGTAACTCGATTAAGAACTGGCTTTGCAGGAAGGAAGCAGGTTATTGCGTCTTTACCTCCACGCGGTATCCTGAACCTTGCCAGGTGAGCCGGACTGGCAGTGGTCGAGGTCAGCATGCAAGGAACACGCAGATCCCAAGGAAGGAAACCAGGAAGTAATGCAAAGTTGTTTATTGTATCAGGAAGCTGTGCTGAGCAGCAGCACGACAGCCTGAGTATAAATAGTAGTGTCGTGGTGAACAAGTCAAAGTTTTGTTGAGCACCGAGATGACTAGAGAACTGCTTTCTTCACGTGTGGCCGAGGCTGTGCCAGGCCGGGACTTGGGCTCAGAGACTAGGGATTAAAGAGCACGAGGGTTTCGGGTTTGAGACATTGGGCGGATTATGGAAGCATTGAGAGTTGTGTTGTTCTTGTCGCTGCTGTTGTTGTCAGTATTGTTGTTAGTGTTCGAGGGTGGAGGCGCCGAGCAGGCAGGCGCAGCTGGCGGGCAGCTTGAAGGTCTCCACGGCGAAGGGGAAGTACTGGTCGTAGGGGTCGTAGACGAGGAAGCGGTGGTAGATGGACTTCTGCAGGCACTTGGACTCGTAGCACCGAGGCACCAGCGGGCAGGCGTAGCCAGGGTTGAGGCACTCCTCCAGGCGGGTGGTCTGCGTCAGGGTCTCGTAGTGCACCTTGATGCCGTTCACAATGATGCGCCATTTGCCCTCCGTGTTGATGGCGCGCAGCGGCCTGACGTAGGAGGTCTCTGAGGGGCAGAGGTAGGTCTCCTCCGTCTGGTAGTGGGGCAGGTCGACGGACAGCTCGGTGTTAAGGTCAGCCACGTCGGCGTACAGGGTGAGCAGCTTGTCCGCGTTGCGCTCGGCGGCGGCCTGGATCTCGTAGCTTGGGTAATCCTTGTCCTCGATACACCAGGGCTTGCCGGAGGTGGCGGCGCAGGCGGGCTGGTCGGAACCGTATGAGGGGGCTGGGGCGGGGGCGTAGGACGGGGGACCATATGCCGGGGTGGTGGGCGTGTAGGTGGGCTGGGGCCTGTAGGTGGGGCGGGTGGGGTGTTGGCCGTACGTGGGCTGCTGGGTAGTGAAGGGGTGGGGGACGGGACGGCGCACGGGGGGGCGGGCAGAGTGCCTGACGGGTGCCCGCTGCACTTGGACGGCTGGTGCGGGTGCCCGATTTATATGGACGGCAGGTCCCTGGGACGCATGGATGATGGGCGCCCGCTGTACATGAACACCTGTTGCTGGTGGATGGCCCCCTTGAGGAAAGTGTTCCGCCAGGACAACGGCTATCGCCGCCAGTGCCACCTGTGGGAGGTGGCGGAAGGTGAGGGTCTGTGTTACCTGGATAACCATTCACTTGCTGGTGTGTCACTGGTGTCTCCCTGCCGGGTACTTGAGTCTCCTAACGTGTGTGGCTCCTTGACAGCTTCCCGTCTAATTCTACTGTCTTGTTTACGTGTTTACTTCTTAGATATCTTCTAGTTAGTTTACCTGTTTTATTATCTTGCTGTTACCTGTCTAGTTATGTTTATCTGTCTATCATTTCACCTGACCACTTGCCCATTGTTGTTGATGTGACTGAGTAAGGGCTGTCTACCTGTCTACCTGTGTATCTGTCCAGCGTGCTGGACACTGCACGCCCACTCACCACAAGCCTCGCTGCCATCGCTCAGGTGCTGAAGGAGAGGAATCCAGAGAAGTGTGTCTTTTCCCAGCGCCACACGCCTTTATATACCGCGGCGCCGCCCTCGTTCCAAAAATAGCAACCAAGCGGCGCAGGAGGGAGCGCTGCTTGCAGGAGGGAACAGCGCGGCGCGGCGTGGAGACACGTGTCGCACGGATGGAGGGGGCGGGGCGGTGCAGGGAGGAAAGAAGGGAGGGAGAGGGGAAGGGCTTTGATTTGCGGATCAGCGCACAAATCATCGGTCATCGCGAGCTATCCATCTTGATTGAGGAGACACCAGGCGCGCTGACAGCCTCGGGGCGGGGGAGGGTTCCTGCTGCTACTGCTGTTGCTGCTGCTGCTCGAGTTATGAGTTATTGTCACTACTGTGGTTGGTGATACTGCTGGATGCTGATACTGTCTCTTGCCTTAGTATGACGGTACTAAATATATGCACACGTTGAGCATACACTGATAGATAAAGATAGATAGATAGATAGAGACGTAGGTATTAACACTTGGGCTTTAAAAGGAGTCTGCATTTTGTGATCATTAAGTGTCTTGTGATGAGTGTTGGTCTGGGGTCTTTCACATGTATTCCATATTCGTACAGAGGAGAGATGTGTAGGTTGATCTCTTCTATGGTTTTATTGAATTTTGTTTTGTTTGTATAAACATTGATAAGGATAAGAAGGAACGGTCGCAATACTAGTAAAAGGAGAAGAAAATAAGAAAAAGAAGAACAAGAAGAAGAAAAGCAACAACAGCAACACCAAAAACAACAATGACAACAACAACAACAACAGGAGAGGCAGGAGCAGGAAAATAAAGGGAACAGGAAAACAAAAAATCAATAACGAAATGAAAGTGGAAAAAAGGAAACGAGGAGAAAGAAAAGAAAAAAACAAGATAAAAAAAATAGAAGAGAAATCAGAGGGGATATCAAGAAGAAGAAGAAGAAGAAGAAGAAGAAGTCAACATTTGGATCTGGCGTTGCAGTTGAAGCGGATCTAAAAATAAGAGAACCGGAGGATTTGAGTTTGGGAAGCAATGGTGAGGAAGAGGAAAGTAAGAGGCACTTCGCTTACATTTTACTTTCCTTCCACTCCCTTTGTGTTTCCTCCTCCTCCTCCTCCTCCTCCTCCTCCTCATGATAATTGCGTCACACCTCGTCCATGGCAGGTGTGGCTGAAGGAAATGTAAGGAATTTTGTTTTCTTTTGATAATAGTGCGTTGCGGAAGGCGAGTCTTCAGAGAGAGAGAGAGAGAGAGAGAGAGAGAGAGAGAAGGAAGGAAAACAGGAATAGTAATAGAGTGGGAGTGAAGAAACTGCTGAAAAAAATAGAGTTTAGAGAATAGAGAGGGAAATAATGAAAGAGAGAGAGAGAGAGAGAGAGAGAGAGAGAGAGAGAGGAGAGAGAGAGAGAGAGAGAGAGAGAGAGAGAGAGAAGGAAGGAAAACAGGAATAGTAATAGAGTGGGAGTGAAGAAACTGCTGAAAAAAATTAGTTTAGAGAATGGAGAGGGAAATAATGAAAGAGAGAGAGAGAGAGAGAGAGAGAGAGAGAGAGAGAGAGAGAGAGAGAGAGAGAGAGAGAGAGAGAGAGCATCTGACTCAAAAGTGTTTAAATCCTTGACGTAATTTCAACTTTCGTCCTCTCCCGACATTTTCACATTCGCTTCAAAAAATGGTTTAGGAAGTTTGAAATTCTAGTCCTTGACCTGTTTTGCGTTAATTTCTTTTTTCTTTTTTTTTCCCTCTTCCTTGTGTGTGTGTGTGTGTGTGTGTGTGTGTGTGTGTGTGTGTGTGTTATCGTGTTATCGTCGCTTCTGTGTGCGATGAATGTTTACAGACCACTCCAGCTCTTAGTTTTAATCTCACAATAAAACCTCTTTCGCTAAACCTCTTGAAATAAAACTCTTGCAGTAAAGTCCATTGTATTATCCTCTGGCATGATGCTGAGTGCTTTTATCTTTTAACCTGGAGGTTTGCCCTGCACGTCAGTCTCGCTGAGGTGCTGGTCCCAATCACACTCGCCCACTCTCGCCTGGTCCCTCACGTCAGGTCAGCTAACATGCTGTGAGTTGTTCTGAGCCAGCGGATGAAGACGAGTGGAGGAGGAGAACCCAGGTGCTAAGTACAACCCCACACTAGTACCTCTTGTATTCTGGCAAGGTCACCACTTCCTAAGACAAAAACTATCATATGACGGTAAACACTGCGCC
>NC_087182.1:18462380-18467380 GCF_035594125.1 Scylla paramamosain
GAGAGAGAGAGGGAGAGGGAGAGGGAGAGGGAGAGAGAGAACTGTCTTTCTTTACGTACCGCCGTGATAAAAGTTTATTTAAATAGAGTCTCGGTCACAGGAGATATATTGAGACAAAACTATCAATTACCAAGGAAGAGACGGAAAAGTTTTTTTTTTTTTTTAAGCCAAGGACGAATGAATTGAAAGAAAGAACAGGTAGATATATATAACAGAAGAAAGGAACTGAATAACAATAGTAAAAGTCAGTATGAAAGAGGAAGAGGAGGAGGAGGAGAAGGAGGAGGATGAGGAGGAGGATGAGGAGGAGGAATACAAAAGAATACAAAAGAAAGAACAGATTTCAACAGCCCTTCTGAACCTAACGAGGCCGTCTATGTGGAGGAGGAGGAGGAGGAGGAGGAGGAGGAGGAGGAGGAGGAGGAAGAGTGTTTTCATAGCTTCTCCTTAAGTTTAATAGAATGTTATGTCGCAAGTTTAGGGAATAACTTCAAATGACACCACTGGCACTAAAAGAAAGGTTTGAGTATTTTTAAACCTTCAAACTGCTGTAGTCTTTTGTTCAGTAAAGACGTGTAGGATTACTCAATTAACAGTTATCAGCAATTAGCCATCAAGGAGTTAAGTTTACTTGTTCTGAGGTGAAAATATGCAAGATTCTATGGTTCAGTAAGGGAGATGAGGGAAGGAAGGTCTCGGAACACTGAATGAGAGGGAGGCAGAAAAGGTAGTGTGGAGGAAGGTGGAAGGCAGTGGCGGAGTGGTGGAGAGGTGGAGAGGGAGTGGTATAATGAGTCTTAGTATCTGTGGTGGAGAGAGAGAAGTGGTGTGTGGTGAAGAGGTGGAAGGCAGTGCTGGGTAGTAGAGTGGAGGAGAGAGGTAATGAGTGTTGGCATTTGTGGTAGGGAGAAAGGGAGAGAGGAAGGGGGCGCCCGCCATGTGGTTGTTGACAGTTTGAATAGTTAAAGACTGTGTTCGCAGAGATGGAATCCTGTGCAGCTGTACGTGTTGAGGTGGAGGTGGAGGCAGGGTCGTGTAGGTGGTGGTGGTGATAGAGTGGGTGAAGAAATTTGCAGTATCGAAGTTTTGCAGAGGCAGTGGTTTATATTTTTAAGCTTTTTTCTCTGTGTAGGACTGTTTCCGTAGGTTGTAGGGATGAGTGTCTGGCTCACTTGAATGGTGGACCTTTCTTCGTCATTTTTGTTGCCCTTGGCCGGATTCCCCTTACATACAAAAGTGCTTTTTTCTCACTAATGATGCAGAATTTTTGATAAACCATCACTAAAATCATGAAGACACCGCATGATTTTCACCAGCGAGTTCAAGGCACCAGAAATGAAGCGTGGAAACGTTAAGATACCATCCAGTGTCTTCTGTTTCTGTTAGTAGAGTGTAGGGAAGGTTCTTGCAGAGTTGAAGGAGGAAGGTTCAGAGGTGGAGTGGAGGAAAAGCAGTCAAGTTAGTGTAGATGAGCAGGGAGGCGAGGAAAGATTTCCATGTTAGTTAAGCAATAGATTTCGGCTTGTAATTATGTTAAGGTGGGAGAGAAGATTTATGGATGCAGTAAGAGAGAACATGCTTGCTGAGGAAGGCGCAGATGACCGAGAGTGTTTGAGAAGGCAGATCCAGTGTAGCTACCCTGAAACGGAAGCAATTGAAAGAAGACGAAGAAGAAGAATTGTGTCAGAGTGGATGTCTCAGGTTTAGTGTGCCGCGGCGTCGAGGCGGCAAGCACAGGCAGTGGGGAGCTTGAACGACTCAATAGCGAACGGGAAGTGATGATCGTAAGGGTCGTACACAAGAAAACGATGGTAGACTGACTTCTCCAGACACGAGGAGCCAATGCAATCAGGCACCTTAGGACAGGCCCTCCCAGGGGTCAGACACACCTCCACCCTGCTCGTCTGCGTGAGGGTGTCCGTGTAGAGCTTGATGTTGTTCACGATCACCCTCCAGTGGCCATTGGTGTTCACAGCTCTGAGCGGCTTCACGTAGTTAGTGGAGGAGGGACACAGGTAAGTCTCGTCTTGCAGGGTGTTGATGGGGCGGCTCAGGGACAGCTCCGTGTTGAGGTTCGCCACGTCAGTGTACAGAGGAAGCAAGAGGTCGAAGTAGTGTTCCGCGGCATGCTGGATCTCATAGGTAGGGTATTCGGCGTCCTTCAGGCACCAAGGCCGGCTGGAGTTAGCGGCGCAGGCAGGGATCGGCGGTGCTTCACTAGGTACCTTGTGATGTACATACCCGTGTCCATGTCCGTATCCGTGTCCGTGTCCTTGTCCGTGTCCGTAGCCGTGACCTGCAGAATAGTGTCCCTGTCCGTGGTCATACCCCTGGTGCACCCCATACGCAGCGTAGCCATGTCCCCCCAACACCCCACGCTTCACTGGGGCGCCGTCCTGGGCCTCGCTAATGCTCCCCGCCGCCTCAGCCACGCACGCCGCCGCCACCACCACCGCCTGCAGGGGAGTGAGGGTTGAGAGTATGATGTAAAGGAATACTGTGTGTGTGTTTCTGAGTAGTGATTGATTCATTCAGCGATTGACTGGTTTGGGGGTTGACTGACTGACTGGTTGACCGACTGACTGGTTGACCGACTGACTGGTTGATTGACTGACTGGTTGACCGACTGACTGGTTGACTGACTGACTGGTTGACTGACTGACTGGTTGACCGACTGACTGGTTGACCGACTGACTGGTTGACTGACTGACTGGTTGACTGATTGATTGATTGAATGATCGACTGACTAATTCCAAGGCGTAACAACAATGAACTTTTTTGTAGTGATGATTTACTACTACTACTATTACTACTACTACTACTACTAATACTACTATCACCACCAGCACCAAGGAGAACTAGCTAAACGCCCTACTGTAATGAACTAGCATCACCACCATCATTACCACTCACGCACTCACCACAAACCTAAGACCCATTGTGTTTATATTCCACTACTGACGGCGACGCGGCAGGAGGACTAACTGTGCTTCTGTCCTCGTTCTGTAGAGCCTTATATACTGTAGGCACTGAGGGAGGACGAGGGGCAGCAGCAGCAGGAAGAGGAGGAGGGACACACCGACCCGTATTAGGGAGTTCGATAATCGCGCATCATTATCTGTCGAAATGCAAACTAATTACAAAATGCGCAATAAACCAATGCGCTTTTGTCAGACGTAAACGATGCATTATTTTGTCAGAATCCTTTGCTTCTTTCGTAATGGTGATGTAATGAAGGGAGGAGGAGGAAGAGGAGGACGAGGAGGAGGAGGAGGAGGAGGAGGAGGAGGATGAGGAGGAGGAGGAGGAGGAGGAGGAGGGTGTGCTTGTATAGAGGAAATAGAAACGAGGGACGAAAAAGGGAAGAGCGAGGAAAGAGAGAAAATGAGAGGAAAATATGAAAATTGAAGTAATCACATGAAGGGAAAAAGGAGAGGGGAAAGAATAATAATGTAGAGGAAATTAAGGATGATGTACTGTGTGTGTGTGTGTGTGTGTGTGTGTGTGTGTGTGTGTGTGTGTGTGTGTGTGTGTGTGTGTGCGTGATTGAAATATACAGTAAAGGACGTTAGTGATAAATAGATAGATAGATAGATAGATAGATAGATAGAGATAGAGAGAGAGAGAGAGAGAGAGAGAGAGAGAGAGAGAGAGAGAGAGAGAGAGAGAGAGAGAGAGAGAGAATTTCATTGTCATATTTTTTCTTTTCTTTTCGCATTTAATTTTTCTTTCCTTCTCTGTTTCTACGCTTTGTTTTTATTTCATCTTTTTTTTTCATTTACGTACTTATCTGTGAATATATTTGAATTATATTTAGTTGTTTATTTATTCATTTATTTATCTGTTCATTTACTCGTATATCAATTTATTCACCCATTCATTCTTACTACACAGACACTCAGCAATCTTATACTCAGTCATACCCAGAATATGAATAAGGACACAAAACAAACAAAAAGTGGGTTATTGAGAGATAAATTCATGACAGTGTTTGTATTTATGTATATAATTATATGCTATTGTTACAACGAAAGTACACACGCCTGGAGTTAGAGAGAGAGAGAGAGAGAGAGAGAGAGAGAGAGAGAGAGAGAGAGAGAGAGAGAGAGAGAGAGAGAGAGAGAGTTTAATTCCATACTCAACGTGGAATTTTAAGCCTTTATGTAAATATTTGTTTAAAAGAGAGAGAGAGAGAGAGAGAGAGAGAGAGAGAGAGAGAGAGAGAGAGAGAGAGAGAGAGAGAATGTCTGGTACTCGAATAAAGAAATGAGAACGATTGAAAGTTTTTTGAATTTCAGAAGTATTGTAACTAGAATTTTATAGTTACAGGAATTTCAGGTTTAAAGAATCTGAAAAGTTACAAGATTTTCAACAGTCAGAAGAAAAGATCCATAGATTTTTTAAGAGTAACAAAATTTTCAAAAGTTGTAAGAATTTTAAGTTTCACGATTTATAGAAGTTAGAAGAAATTTTTAAAAGAGCTACATACATTTTGAGAGTAACAAGAATTTTAAAGAGTTACTGAGAATTTTCAAAAGTTAGAAGAATTTTAAAGAGTAACAGGAATTTCAGGCCGTAAGATTCAGAATAAAAAAGACAAATGAAGTGTTTGATTTGCCTGAAGGAATAAAAAGACCACACAACTGAATACATAAACAGTAAAGGGTAAAAGTTGCTGTACATTTAAAGAGCACTGTAATAAATTAATTTTCTGAGGTGCCTTACGGACTAATAAGATTGAATAACATGATCACTTTCTCCTTGAGGTGGTGGATGTTGTTTCTTTGCTCCGAGATAATGAGAACTGCTTTCTTCACGTACCACTACACCAGCAGGGACTGACTGATCGATTGACTGACTGACTGACTGACTGTAAGGCGCCACGAGAACGAGAGAGCTAGGAAAAGAGAGACCAGGGGTGGAGAGAGAGGCATGAGGAATGGAGGAAAGACTATGATGGATGGAAGAAAACTAGAAAGGTTGTAGGTGAAAGTAAGAGG
>NC_087182.1:18472380-18477380 GCF_035594125.1 Scylla paramamosain
GAGAGAGAGAGAGAGAGAATCAAGTCAGTCAGCCAAAGCTCATTATCAAAACTCACCATGCATTTCATCCCCATCATCTTTCCCAGCCAGCAGCAACCACCTCCAAGCGTCTTAGGGGCCAGGGCGGTACTGTGGTCCTTCCTGGCTACTCCCCGCCTTATATATGCAGGGGACGGGCGGCTACCTGGCTGCCCACAAGTTTGGTCCCTCGATGGGGGTTCCTAGACACGCACACACCCCGGTACAAAAGCCTTCACTAATTGGCTCATTTGCGCCTCGCCGGTTTTTGTGTTTGTGAATGTGTGTTTGTGAATGTGAATGTTGGTTGAGTGGCAGGTAGATGGGCAGATGGATAGGTAGATAGATAGAAAGGTAGATAGTGATATGTTTCTTATTAGTGATAAAAATAATGATAAGCAATGTCTCCAGGAAGGAATTGTTAGGTTGTTAGATAGATAGATAGATAGATAGATAGATAGACAGATAGAAATATTGATAGACAGATAGATAGATAGATAGATAGCTATGCCTATGATGACAGTGTGTCTTACTAGTGTTAAAAAGTTTAACAGGTAATTGTTTAGGGGAAAGTATGCGATAGATAGACAGACAGATAAGCAGATAGACAGAATAATAGACAGATAGATAGATACACTGGTAGGTAAATGTACTTGTGATAATATTATGTTCCTTATTAATGTAAAAAAGTGATGAATAATGAGTGAGGAAAAATGTGATAGATAGATAGATAGATAGATAGATAGATAGATAGATAGATAGACAGGCCTGAAGGGAGCGTGTTGGGATGTGTGGTGTGGCTTTCCCTGACATATGGCGGCTCTGCGGTGCTTCTGTGGGACGAGGAAGAAGAGGAGGAGGAGGAGGAGGAGGAGGAGGAGGAGGAGGAGGAGGAGGGGGAGGAAGCAGGCAGGCATCACCACCATCACTATTACCACCAGCAGTAACACCACCACTATCACTACCTCCTCCTCCTCCTCCTCCTCCATGTCAAATCTTCACTTTCTGTTCTTCCTCATTTTTTTTTTTGCCTCTCTTCCCTTGTGTCGGCCACGGGGATACTCTCTTTCTCTCTCTCTCTCTCTCTCTCTCTCTCTCTCTCTCTCTCTCTCTCTCTCTCTCTCTCTCTCTCTCTCTCGCTCTCGCTCTCGTGGTAGCAGTAACAATAGTATCAGTAGTAGTAGTAGTAGTAGTAGTAGTAGTAGTAGTAGTAGTAGTAGTAGTAGTAGAGGTGGTGGCGGTGGTGGTGGTAGTGGTGTAACAAATAATAGTAACCTTGTGCTGTCACGATCATTACCCTCACAAGCGAAAGTGTTATTGCACTTGCTTACTTGCTTACCTGATTGCCTGGGAGACCTGGGAGGCTACAGGTGAAGGGGGACGGGGTCGGGGAGGAGATGGAAAGTGAAAAAGGAAAGGAAAAAGACAGGAAGAGATGGTTTACAAAAGAAGAGTGAAGAGGGAGAGGCTCAGCAAGACAGTTTACAAAGGGAGAAAGAAGAAGTAAAAGGGAAATAAAGAGAGTTTAAAAGAGAATTAAGAGATACGTAGAAGGAGAGGAAGAGGGAATTTACAAAGAGACAGTGAAGAAGTAGAAGGAAAGGAAGGGACTTTACTATTCCAGAGGACAAACAGCAACAGACATTTAGGTCCTTACAAGGCTGTTAAGGAGGCTCTTTTAATTAGCTAATGGGTGAAGAGATAGTACATAAGGCAGGAGGTTAAAGGAAGAGGGAGACGAAAAGAAAGGAAGGGAGAATGAGAGAGTGAAAAGGTAGACATGAGGGAGAGAGATAGAGAAAAAGAATACATAGGGAAGAATGGGAAGGGAAACAGATAGAGGGAAAGAGAAGGAACAGGAGAAATGGGAAAAATGAAGGAAAGAGACTGAAGAGGAGTGGAGGAAGGAAAGAAAGCAGTATAAAGAAATGGAAAGAAGGAAAAAGAAGAGGAAAGAAAAAAATGGGGAGGAAGAGACGGGGGAGAGAGAGAGAGAGAGAGAGAGAGAGAGAGAGAGAGAGAGAGAGAGAGAGAGAGAGAGAGAGAGAGAGAGAGAGATTCAAGAATGTGGAGTGATATTGTTTATTGCACTCAATTGGTTGTCAACGAGGTGGAAAAAAAGAGAGCTAGCTTTACTTCGGCTTTGTTTGTTTGTCTTTATTGTTTGTTGATTATCTTCTCTCTCAGTTTTATTTTCTTCCTCTTCCTTGTCCTTGTGTTCGTCTTTAGTCTCCTTTATCTTATTCATTATTATTATACACATTTTTTTCTCCTAGTGGTACTCCTCTCTCTCTCTCTCTCTCTCTCTCTCTCTCTCTCTCTCTCTCTCTCTCTCTCTCTCTCTCTCTCTCTCTCTCTCTCTCTCTCTCTCTCTCTCTCTCTCTCTTTCCTCCTCCTCCTCCTCCCCCTCCTCCTCTTCCAGAAGGGAAAGCCCTGTCTGTGGTTTTCCAGTACTCAGTTACACAACTTGTAGGCGGAGCAGGAGGAGGAGGAGGAGGAGGAGGAAAAGGAGGAGGGGAAAGAGGAAAATTTTCATCATTGTTGTCATCGCCTTCCTTCTTTTGGGGATGCAAAAGGAAATGTTAGAGAGAGAGAGAGAGAGAGAGAGAGAGAGAGAGAGAGAGAGAGAGAGAGAGAGAGAGAGAGAGAGAGAGAGAGAGAGAGAGAGAGAGAGAGAGAGATGTAGATATATACATAAATAGTAGATAGACAATAGATAGAGAGAAAAAAACAGACAGACAAATAGACATAGAGAGAGAGAGAGAGAGAGAGAGAGAGAGAGAGAGAGAGAGAGAGAGAGAGAGAGAGAGAGAGAGAGAATATCCATCCATCCGCCTACCTCCCACCCACCCACCCACCCACACACACACACACACACACACACACACACACACACACACACACACACATCCCTCCCCACACACCGCACACATACAACACATCCCTTTCCTCCCTCCCTCCCCCCAACACACACACATTAGCAAAGCGCGAGATGCAAGCAGGATACATGTCATTACCTGCCTGAGGGAGGCGTGTGGTCACCTGCCGTGCCTTGTGAACCCAGTAATGACAGGTGACGGCTTCATGGCGGCGGAGTATTGGGGGGGTAAGGGAAAGAGAGAGAGGGGCAGAGGATAGATGAATTACAGAGAGGATAGAAAGGGATGGGATAGAGGAGAGAAATTAGGAGTTTTAGAGAGGAAAGGGAAATGAATAGGATAGGAGAGGAGTGGGAAGGAGAAGAGAGGGAGAAGTAAGATTTTTAGAGAGGGAAGGAAGGAATGGGATAACGATAAGACAAATTAACACTTGGAGAGGAAATGAAAAGATGGGACAGAAGAGGGGAGAAGTAGAATTAAAGATTGAAGAGAGGAAAGTAACGGATGGGGTAAGGAGAGGAAAGGAGAGTAGGAAAGAAGAGGTTTAGAAAGGAAATACGAGAATGGGGAATGAAGGGAAGGAGGAAAGAAATTTTTTTTAGAGAGGAAGAGGGAAAGAAGGAAAGGAGAGAAAAGGAGATTTATAGAGAGGAAAGTAATGTGGGATAGAGATCGAAGGAAGGGTAGATGGGGAGAGTTACCGAAGCAGGAAAGAATAGCAACTAAAAAGAAAGAAAGAAGGATGAAAGGAAGAGAAAATTAATGTTAAATGTAATGATCATAAATGGAAGAGGAAAAATAAGAAGAGAAGAAAGAATAAGAAAATTGACTGATGGAGAATTAAAAGGAGAGAGAGAGAGAGAGAGAGAGAGAGAGAGAGAGAGAGAGAGAGAGAGAGAGAGAGAGAGAGAGAGAGAGAGAGAGAGTCCATGTTGCGTGACTTCATTTTATCTCCATTTTACGGCAACTTTACCAAATCATGGAGACAAATGTGCGTGTGTGCGTGTGCGTGTGCGTGTGTGTGTGTGTGTGTGTGTGTGTGTGTGTGTGTGTGTGTGTGTGTGTGTGTGTGTGTGGGTATGTGTGCGAAGGAAGGATTGCACATGGTTAGTAAAGATTGGGAAGGATCAGAGGCGATTGGAAGTGATTGGGAGGAAGTGAGGAGGGACTGGGAGGAGCTGCCGGTAATTGGTGAGGCGTGACAGGTGGCGGGCGTGTTACCTGTGTTACCTGGTGTTACTGAACGGTCATTAGTGAGGCGCCAGTGACGAAACAGCGAATCTCGGCACTCCCTTCCTTTCCTCTCGTCTTCTTTCACTGCTCTCTCTCTCTCTCTCTCTCTCTCTCTCTCTCTCTCTCTCTCTCTCTCTCTCTCTCTCTCTCTCTCTCTCTCTCTCTCGTTTTTTACATTACTTGTCTTTGTTACTTCCTTATTTTCTTTCTTCCTCAGTTGTATCACTTTCTTTACCTTCTTACTTCTTCTTCTCCGTCTTTCTTTACTTTCTGCCTTGCTCCTCTTCCGTCTTTCATTTCTCATCTATTCCTTCCTTCTTTTCCTTTTGTATTTTGCATTTTTTATCATCTCTTTGCCTTCTTCCTTCTTCCTCGGGCCGCTTCTTTTCCTTCTTTCTTTTTTTTGTATTACTTGTTTGTCTTTTCTTCTCCCTCTACTTTATTTTACTTCTCATCCACGGTATCATCTTTCTTCCCATCTACTTTTCTTCCTTTCTTTTTTTCCTAGCTCTACTTCTTCTCTTTCCTTCCTCTTATCTTCATCTCTTCATCTCTCATACTTCTCACTTCCCACTTCTCTACTTCTCTCCCTCCCTCTCTCCTTTCTTCCCTTCCTCTCTCTCTCTCCCTATCTCTCTATGTCTTTCTCCCTCCCTCCCTCCTTCCTCACGCTGTCCATACATTAGTAATTACAGAAGCCATGTGGTTATCGGTTAATTTGTTGAGTTACTCTTTAATTCTAGACAACCACAGTCTGCGTTTTCTGTTTGAGTTTATTGCCTTATTTTTTATTGGTGGTCATGGTCTCCGCCACCACCACCACCACAAGCACCATCACAACTGCTACTACTGCTACTACTGTTACTATTA